>NC_134708.1:20458700-20758700 GCF_043290135.1 Rhipicephalus microplus | reverse complement strand
TACTGAAAGGTACATATAGGAGAAGGGATTGTTCTCTGGAACATGTGGCAGACCCGTGGCTCGTAGTACAGCTGCATGTCACACTGATTACTGTGATGCCATTCTGAATTCACTTTGCGTTTACATGAAATGTTAAAAAGTGATGAAACGTGGTTTAGGGCCTTTTAAGAACACTATACAATCTTCTACACTTCTCTACTTCTAAGCTTCTGTTGACAAAGTTGTTTATTTATCCATATGGACTGAGAAGAGGCAGATTCATGGACGGATCCACACACTTGAAGGATCCACACACTTGAATGGGTATTCATCTCCAGATTATACAGCACAATATAGAGGCACACATTATTTGTGTGCCAACGCAAAGAAGTTGCCAACTCTTCTCACATCATAAAGTGGCAATTGTACAAGGAGAACAGCTGTGTTTCAACGATCATGCAGGGCGAAAAGGGCAGCCCTGGTATATCTGGCCCGCAAGGCATTGAAGGTCAGAAGGTAAGTGGTGTTTTGATCCTGCTGCAATCTGAACCCATTAGTGTCAACACTTTGCACATTTGACTACATTATCTACACTTATGTGCACATAAATTTTAAACAAGCACCATAATACTAAGACAAGGTACTAATGAAGGGCACTGTTTGCTCATATATATATAAAAAAAAACTGCTCAGAGAAAACAGATGTATCTCCCTATTATCACAAAAATTTCCAGTATTAAATCATTTTGAAAAGAAATCATTTAATGCCTTCAACATTCACAACTCTAAATCACCATTTTCAGGCACTGTGTCTCTATTTGCACAGGGAATTTCCTTCCCGAAATCAAGACAATCAATAAATATTTTTCACATCCAGATGGCGGCTGAAAACTGCCCTAGGGGTTTTGCAAAAGTGATTAAATGCTCCGGGATGTCACTGTTTTCCAATTTAATTGAATAAAATGAATAATTTTATATTGTAAGAATAATACTAAATGACTGACTTTGACTTTGTTCACAGACCCCTCCCTAGACAAAGCTAAGACAGTTGTGAAAAAGTTGCCTACCTTCTTACGTAAGACAATGCAGCATACAAGAACGGTGACGACGTAACGATTTGTACTCGCTCTATTTTATTTACTCTTATAACAGGGCGAAAAAGGTGATCGTGGTGTTCGTGGTCTTCCTGGTGTGGCAGGCCCAAAGGTTGGCACTTACCTTACAGTTACAATCATGCACGATACAGCTGAACCATAATAGGATTGTAGTTGAACTGAACTTTGCAGTTACGCAAACTAAAAATTGTCCAGATTCAAGTAAGCACACCACATTCAGATTTCAGATGATATGACTGTTCTCTCGAGTTGCCGTGAAAACTGAATGTCTTAGCCATTATTCAATACCGTCATAACGATTAGTGGAGTACAGGTACAGTGCATGTAAGTAAACTTACATGTGAAAGCTCAGTGGTTTACGATCATGGCCAAGATATGTACACTCTCGAAGCACTCACAGCATTTGATGTAAAGTGTTGACATAGCAATTACAGAAATGAGTCTGACATTTTTACTTATGACAAGAAAGAATGTGCCAAACAAGAAGAAAGGCTCAGTATGCGACAAGGACATTTAAACTGAAGACATTATTCGCAAGCAAAATTAGGATATTTTAACCTTCACACTATTTGTTTGTTAATTTATTCTACTGGTCCCTATAAGGACCATTGCAAGTGGACAACCAAAAAAGAAAATAACAATAGCACACACACACACAATGAAACAAAGTGTCAGCAAATGATTACAGATGTTGCAAAATATTAATTTGAGTTAACGGGAGCATAAACTATAGAATAAAACCCTAAAAACAGACATACAGTGCACAAGGATCATATTTAGTAACTGGCAAACAGGGCTGAACTTGTGTTTTGTAACGGTTATTACAGACTTCAGACGGTACAAATATTTTAATATTTACCAAAGTATAGAGCAGGGTTCTCAAACTCATTTCAGCTAGCAGTTTCGTCAAAAAAAAAAAAAAAAAAGACCGGGACGGTGAAGAAAATCTGAGCTTGGAAGAGGGGGGAGAGGGGAGCTAATTTGAACAAAATGTCACGTGGCAACTTGAAAGAATGCTTTCTCCATCTCATGTATGGATCACATCCACAGGGAATTTGATGTAGGTTTCGTGAAAGATATTCATACCATTCTACAAAAGGACTAAAATTCTGAAATTTAGTTTGCATCCATGACCATGATGATCATGCTTTAACACATAGTGATGATATGGCGTGCCTAAGAAGAAAACACTTGACACCAGTCCATTCTATGTAGCTCCTTCAACCAACACTTCGTTAATCGCAATGGGCGAGAAAATAATGCGAATAACGGTTAGCAAAGCCACAAAAGCTTATTCCTTGCAAAGCCACGAGCGGCTAGCAAAAGGTTTGCGGACCACCAGTTTGAGAGCCCTTATATAGAGGAATTCGCATAACTGAGAGAACACTGAATCGCTATCTCACTACATTCAAATCCCACAATCCTGTGAACACAGTGAACAATTTGAACTCGGAAACTGTGAGACTGAGCACTCTCACATCTTTTGCACTTTCAGGGTGATAGGGGTGAAAGAGGCTACCAAGGCGACGCCGGCCAGAAGGGTGACCGTGTAAGTTCCTCCTCACTAACAACTGAGTCACAAATGCACAATACCGGTACATCTCTTAACCAAACACTTCCACTCCCAGGGTCCACCTGGAATCGATGGAGCAAGAGGAGAGCCAGGTCTTATAGGACTACCTGTGAGATCAGTACCCTACATTCCACTTACGATTGCATTGAAATCTATGGCACGCATTATACAGAATGTCGCCTTTTCTGGAAAGACAAACTGAAAGCATGAGATGTTAAAATTGAACGCTCACCGCAAGATCCCCGGAAAAAATTTCTCATTGTAAAGCATCTTTGGCAGGGAGCATTTCGCTCTTGCTGAGATTGTCCGTTTTCGTTGCCACCAGTTTACCGCTTGGCTTGGAAAAAAACTGGAATGATGGTTATTGAATTTGTTTCTGTTTTTCGAGCACATGAGAAAAAACACATAAGAGTGCGGTTTTCCTTTTTATTTTACTGCTTTGTATACTTACGTGTACTACACCGATAACATTTTGTGCACATCAAGAAAGACATGCAAACATCTCATTTGATCATCATTTTCTTTTTATATTTTCAGCTAAAGCTACGGACTTGGGAGTTTCCAACTGTGTAGCAATTCGCACTTCAAAGCTGGCTTGTAGTTTACAACCTATACCAATCGTTAAGCCCAAACTAAATAACCGGTGTTTTACTGTACATGAACCTAAATAGTCTAAAACCTTAACGTCTGATCCTACACAGATTTCAGCCGAAATTCGTATTCTTCAAGCCTACCGCATGAACGGAAAAGCATGCATAAAACTAATGATATGCCGTACACTTACCTGCTGTCTTTCACTGAGGCAGTGCTCTTCAATTATTTTCTTTTTCAATATTTTTACCACTAATCTTGCTCCTTAAAGTCCACGAAAGTAAGACTTGGTAGTGAACCACTGCAAAAGCTGTAGTCGCATGCGAAGATTGGCATCAATGTTTCACGAATAAATTAAAGGCACTCTTTGAAGCTGCAATGTCAACTCATCACAGCACAAGTGTGGAGTACGTGCAAGATGGTATAACTGAAGACAGGTTAAACAAATGACAACGCAGAGTGAGCAAATGTCCATGATAACTGCTGTTTAGTGCATCCATATCCTCAATCTACACTTTGTACAACAAAGATGAATGCCTTTTCTGCAAGCAAGTTTCTGCAGTGCTTAATAACAATTAAATTTAACTCTTGACTTAAAGGGTCACTAAAATGATACAATCAATTTGTTTAGATAAATTAATTGTTCTAAGAACTCTCACACTCTTAATTTCACTCTCATAGGTTTACTAATTGCGGGGAAAAAATCGAGGTGAAAGCTTCAGTTTTGAATGTCATGTAAAAATGCTCACTGATGACGCCACGACTTTCCAAGTGTATCTTTTGTATTATGGCGACATTGGCTCAATTAAATTCATTGAAACGTGGCATGTTAAGTTGATGGCCCTTTCAGAGGACAATGTACGTCTTTTTTACTAATTTGGAACTAAGTACGAGCAAGCAGGCACTGTAAAAATATAGGACATTGTGGCGTTTGCTGCATGACTTTCAAGGTGATGTTGCCGGTTTTGTTTCCGTGCATTTTCCTGCTGACCAAGCATCTTCTCGCAATAGACAAGGTGATTTGGAATTGTAAAAGAGTAATTAACCAATAAAAAAACCTTTTCCTCTTTAGTGTCCTTTTAACAAAGCAAATGTGACCCTAAAACCATCTCGTAATATTATATTTCATGAAAGTAAGGTTCCACACAAACGACAGAATACTGCTGGCAAACCTTAGTTACCAATGATGCACATTAAATGCTCACTTGTTCTTGAACGCCTGTCTTTTAGGGCCCCGCTGGAGCAGCTGGTGCCTTGGGCCTGCGTGGTCAAAAAGGCGAAAAAGTATGTTGAATAGGATGATGTCAACATTCCTGCCTCCAAGCCAATGCTAAAGTCACAATGTAAACCATAATACTGTTCTGCCTGGGTTGCATGCAAATGAAACTTGACAGATTAACACGATGTGTGCAGTACGATCAGTAGACCTATTAGGCAGTGCTTCTCAAGAGAACTAACTGGTAGTAACAGTTACACTAATGTGAAATACTACACCCAAACCTCACTATAACAAAAGCTGAATCTTACATAAAAATAACTTTGTTATATTCGAAAATTCGTTAAATATGTTATTCCGAATGCCATATCAATTGCAAAACTGTTTTTAATTTGCTTCATTGTAACCTTCATTGTTCTTAAATTGCTTTATTGTAATTTATTTGCTTCATTGTTCATTATGTCTGTGTTTATTATATTGACGTTTGAGTGTAGAAAGCACTTGCCTATACATTTAATAATATTCAATTCTCCCTTTCATGTTGCCAGGGGGAGATTGGACAGCCTGGAATGCCTGGAGTGTCTGGCGTACCTGGCGAGCAAGTGAGTGAAATGCAAGCCGCAGAAACTTGCATTTTGCAAAAAGTCACTATCAGAGACAAACTTAAAAAACAAGATTTATAGCAATTTAATATTTTTCCTCTTGTATAGTTCTTGTTTTTGATAGCTGACCAAGAAAACCACAATGCTAAAAGTACTCTTTTAGGCTTTAATAAAGTGTGCTTCACAAAAACTGCTTCCGGTCACTGCGAGAGAGATATTGCAGCGATTTCACCAGATGAGTTTATAGAGAAGCTTACAGTAGGTGCAAGTAGAGCAAGATATAGGTAATAAGTAGAATCTTAGCTAATAGAAACCGTTGAAATAAAACAGTCTCTTAATTTGTTAGTTTTGCACCTAAGAAATGCCAAACGCTTTTGTTCAAAACCATAAAAACAAGCTCTAAAGGTCTTCATTAAAAAAAAGGAACAGTCTAAAATATATCCTCGTGACACCCGTCTTCTAGTTAGAAAGTCTTCATTAATGAACACTGACAAAGACTGGATTTGTACAAGTGTCCCTCCAGCAAACAAAACAACTAGACCTACATTCTCATTTTTTTTAATGCCGTCACCAGCATTGCCTTGATGTACCCGTTTACGAACTAGCAAAGGCCAGTCTATTTATTAGCAGTTAAACAGGCTCTATACCACTGAATAAACTGTCCAATACAATCAACTATTTATACTTTAGACATCTAACAATGCTAAGTTAGTTTACAGCAGACAATTCCACACATTTGTACATCCTCCTCACTAAATGGGACATCCATTAATTGCAAAAAATTTTTCTAGTACCCTGTGGTTCTTTTAAATTTCTTGCTGCAATATTATTACTTCGACCCTTGAAGGGGCCCTGCGGCACAAATTAAGCGTCTTGTCTTCATTACTTCTTCTCAAACTGGGGCATGCACTGATATTGTTGCGCAAGTGGCAACGCCATAACGAAGCTGTTAAAATTTTATTCCTACGAATAACCACACTGTTTTAAAACTAGAGCGACAAACAGCGACTATTTTTGTGATCGGAAGTGATGCTTCACCACGTGGGAGTGACAACATAGTCATGTGGTTTGATTGGTTTGATGCGACAAGTCAGGCGTAATATTCATATCGACCCAGATAACCACACTGTTGTACGCTAAAAATTTAAAAAGCACTCTTTATACTTCCTCAGATACAAGAGGTCTTTTTTCTAAATATCAAAATGTGAAAACAGTGCCAAAATGATCCTAGAAACACCACTAGGTGAGTCGTCTGGTTCGTCTCTGTGAGAGGCACACGGTGATTGTAAATGGTTTGACGATAGTGGGGGAGTGAAATGCAAAAGGAAGCGTTTTTTTCTTGCCGCCATCTGTGGTTTTGAAGTTTGAAGGTTCATAACTTCCGTTACCATGAACTGATTTTGATTACTCTTGTGTTTATCGCGCTGCTCGGCCATACACGAACTCCAGTGCTGCAGAATGCAGATGAAAAAGCGTAGCAGGACCCCTTCGACATGAAGTGCTTTTCTGCCTATATTCTAGGGGCCTCGAGGTTTTGATGGACCAAAAGGGGAGCCTGGATCTGATGGAATGAAGGTATGGCCTTATGATTTATACAAAGGGTTGGCAATCTTCAGAGGCGGAGGGCCAAGTTGCATGAAAGCCGACACAGTAGAGGGCTGGACGGCTAATTAAGAATGGGGGGATGATATGAGGGCTTTGCAGGCAAAGAGAATGAGTTTGGTGAATTGACAATAATTAATTTATTGATATGTGGGGTTCAACGTTCCAAAACCACCATTAGATTATTAGAGATGCAGTTGTGGAGAGCTCAAGAAATTTTGACCCCTTCCCTAGGGTTTCTTAATAAGCACCCTATCTGAGCACATGTGCTTACAACATTTTCACCTGCATCGAAAATGCAGCCGCCGCAGCCGGGATTCGATCCCGCGACCTGCTGGTCGACAATAATTACCAAAACTATATTAGACATTACGTTTATTCTCAGCATGCATGCGCAAAGCCGGTCAAACATAGGGAACAAGCAAAAATACCATTTAGGTGTACAATTTACATGCATAGTATCAGCATTCTTAGCCATTAAGGTAATGAGAAGCGATTAAAGGCAATGGTTAGTGCATTTCTCTCGCATTAACCTTTATATCCCCACCAAAATGCTGGTGTTCACTTTCTGCTTTCTCAGCTTCGTCAACCACACTAGTATCCCCTTAACCCATTAGCTTCGGCACACTCAGCGGCCGTCGCCACCTGGTATTCCATCAGAATATTTCCGCGCCTGCTGGTGGCTTGGGTCGGTGCACCTAAACCGCAATAAAATCTGCAACAAACGTCGTAGAATAACAACCTTTGTTTTATTCACTTAACAATGCTTGACTGCATCAGGTGCTTTAGTATGATCTTCGTGTGTGAAAAAGTTTAAAGCACACGGGCATATTAACAGCTACTTCACATCTTTCGCACTCCCCTCAGCTCTCGGAATTTTCACCGTGTGACTCACAAGCTCAACAAAGTATTGATGTATTCTGCTTGACATTGATTGCTAGGATGTGACGCTCTTTTTTTCTGTACGTTTTTCTTCTTGTGGTGGTTTAGGTGTGTCTAGAAGTTTCCCTCAAAATGACGAACAAACTAGCCCAGCAACAAGTACTTCTAAAAAAAAATTAGCCCCCTTACCAAGCTCATAGGCGCATTGGTGAGGCCACAACATCATGCTTCAAAAAGTCGGGATAGTGCACCCTTCTCCAGTAAGGATTAAAAAAAACACACTAGCAGCTAAAAACATGAACTATGTCCATCTAGTGGATAATATACCAAGCAAAAAGGCAAATACAAAATACTGTGCTGCCATCTATAAAACAATGTCAAAAATAAACATTTTTTAAGCGGACCGTGATTTGCCAGTCAAAGCGCTTTTGGCTTCGCCAACCCGATCAGTGGATGGACGGCCATGGAAGCCAATGGGTTAAGAATGAGGCCGATATGTCTCTTTAGTAATCTATCGCTGTAGAGGTATACAGTACTAAGCACTGTATATAGTGCGCTTAATATTCCATGGTTCAAACCATTACCTCACCACTAGAATAGTTTCGATGCTTGATCTGTCTGCTGTTTCATGCAGGGTGCCGTGGGACCGATTGGACCAAGGGGATACCCAGGCCTCCCTGGCCTGCCCGTAAGCCCAGCAATGATCACCACATTAGCACACAAAACCAACAGATAACAAAATTCTAATTCAATGACCCCGCATGCAGGGGCCTCCAGGAAGACCAGGAAAGACAGGACATGGTGTCACAGAGGTGATGTGATATATTGTTCGGTAAAATTATGTTATTCATGAAGAGACTTTCGAGACATGATCAAATACTAGTTGAAAAGTGCAAAAGTGAAGTGAATTGAACACATTTGGAGTAGTCGTTAAACACTGAACAGCTATATTAAACAACTGCTACAGAGTGATGTTCTTGCCATAACATTAACCAATTTAGTGTTAAATCTTTAGATGTAGCATTAGTAACAAAGACTAGATTCTTCGCTTGTACAAAAGACATTAGAATGAGAATAATCATCATATGGCTAGCACAGTCTGGCAACATAGACTGTTCCACTAATTTGTAAGCTTATCATTTATGCCCATATGCCAGTATGTATAGCATTCATCATACTTTTGCACCAACCTTTTTTCTTCTCTTCTTTTTCAGTGCAGTAGACATGAACATTCATAGACTGTTTATTAAAAAATGTTTGTAGTCATAAATAGCAATAATTAGATTTGAAGACTTGAGCCAATAAACATATTTGCACAGCGCAAGACTACGAGGTGTTACAACGTAACTACAGAAGAAGAGACAAGGACAGAAAGAGCGCAGAGCGCAAGACTACGAGTAGTTACGTCGTAGCTACTCGTAGCCTTGCACTGTGCAAATATGTTGGTTCCCAATCACCAACTAGCCCAAGCATCTGTCTTATCAAATTGGGTCAATATTCACAAACGAACCTTAGCCTTACCTCACGTTTTCTTCAAGTTCTTGTACTATCTATGTGTGTTATATTGGCACAGAAATGGTAACATGGTAAAAGATAACAACAAGATTGGTTCATGTATACTGGCCTACTTTATTCATCAAGTGCAATAAAGGCTTAAAGCCGATCAGGAAAACTCGAGGTAAGGTTGAGGTTGGTTTGTGAATACGGGCCTTAATCAAATAGGACACCATTTGGATTCAATACCTGGAACCCTTCAGGTTTGCCGGCTGTTAGAAAAAATCCAGCTCACTCCACTTCATGAACACTGTCAAAACAGCCTCATTCGCAAACCTGTAGCGCTATCCACAACATTTCAAAACATATCAGCCGTTCAGTACACGGCTTTACAATAAGCACATGTACTTAAATCTACTGACCTGGAACATCCGCCACTACAACCAGCGAATTACAGGAAAAGAGTTGCTGTTGTTATCTCTTAAGAGCTAACAATGCTCTAACTGCTTAGACGAAATGCTAAATGCTAATCCACACACAAAGGAATGGCAACAATGCTGAAAAATTAATGATACGAATACACAAATGACACAGATTGGTAATTGTAAATTGTAAATAGCCCAAAAGCAATGTAACACACATACAGGGTGAAATGGGCCCACCAAAAAAGGCAGGGCCTCATCAGCAAACAAAGGCTGAATTTAAGAAGTGCTCGCAAGTGGTATCATGACTTTTTTTTTACATTGTTCTTCAATAGGAGGAGGGCAATTCAGTACCGCATGATGGTTTAAACACAATTTAATCTAAATTCCGTAGCATCAATAATGAACCGGTAAGATATCCCGTTGTTCCCGAGTCAATGCCACAAATAAAATATGAAAATTAACCACAAGTATAAATACACATACTTGCTGTGCACACAAATACAGTATACGCAGCTGCAGCAAAAGTGTATAAGCTAGAAGTATGTCCAGAATTTGTAAAAATGTACATTACAAGTAAGCTGTGACCACAGACTGGCTAACATACTCTTGAATCGGCCCACTGGGGGTCAGATCGAGCGGTGAATCTGGGTGAGTCCAGGTGAACAATATTTTGCCACGCTAGAGTGCGAGTGAGTACTGCTGACAAGAACTCTCGCGAGTCGAAGTCCGAGTAAGCCTGAAGTGCAAAATATATTTCCTGGGCGAGCCTGGGTAAGCTCTACTTTTTTTTTTTTTGACGACCTATGGCCGTATTGCAACCCACAGAGGACAAGATAAAGGCACATCTTTTTCTACCCTTTTCTTTGTAGTTAGTTAGCAAGCAGCAACTACACCTGCCCCAGGACAGTCTATAATGTGTGACAAATGACAAAAAATCAATGAAATCACAGGAAACAATGATATTTATAAGAAGTATGACCCATAAATAAGGAACACATCCATGAATTTTAAATTGTATTACTGCATCCCATTTGTTTAATTTGATCACATAGAGAGTCATTAAGTCAAACTTCATGTCTCCCCCCCCCCTAATAGTAAAACATCATATTTCAATGACGCTATTTGGGAACGAATTACAGCTCATGGTTACTGAACTGGACAAGGAAAGCAAAGGAGTAGGCCTGAACTGAAAATTAATCTGCATGAAACTAAAGTAATATGCAACAATCTCGGCAGAAAGGAGGGGTTTGCGATAGGTGGAAAGACACTAGAAGTTGTAAAAAAATATGTCTGCTTGGCACAAGTAGTAACCGCGAAGTTGGACCATTGATTGATATGTGGGGTTTAACGTCCCAAAACCACTATATGATTATGAGAGACGCCGTAGTGGAGGGCTCCGGAAATTTAGACCACCTGGGGTTCTTTATTGTGCACCCAAATCTGAGCACACAAGCCTACAACATTTCCGCCTCCACCGGAAATGCAGCCGCCGCAGCCGGGATTCAACCCGCGCCCTGCGGGTCAGCAGCCGAGTACCTTAGCCACTAGACCACCGCGGCGGGGCGAAGTTGGACCATGAGAGTGAAGTAACTAAAAGAATAAGGATGGAATGGATCACATTCGGCAAGCATTCTCAAATCATGGATGGTAATCTACCATTAACCCTCAAGAGGAAGGTATATAACAGCTGCATCTTGCCTGTACGGAGCAGAAACCTGTTACAAAGAGAGTTCGGCTTAAATTTAGAACAACACAACGAGCGATGGAAAGGAAAATGATAGATGTAACTTTAAGAGACAAGAAGAGAGCAGAGTGGGTCAAGGAACAAACCGGGGTTAAGGATATCACAGTTAAAATCAAGAAGAAGAAATGGGCATGGGCCGGGCACATAAGGGGGAGACAAAGTTTGGTGGGGCCAATGAGATTTAAAAGTTTTCAAGTATAATGTAGCAGCAGAAAGCACAAGATCGGGCTGATTGGCGGATCATGGGAGAGGCCTTTGCCTGGGAGTGGGCATAGTCAGGCTGATTATGATGGTGACGATGAATAGTGGTTGTAGGAGCCAAGAATATAATCTATTCCACCATGCCCTTTTTGACAGGGTGACAAGGGGCTACAAGGGCCAGAGGGACCAATAGGGCCATCAGGACCGCAGGTAATTCCTTTGAAAATTGTGTTTAAAAACATGAACACAGTTAAACCTAAACTTGGTAGAGCCAATAAAGCTTTAAAAAAATTCAGATTTTTCATTCATTACCTGATATGCAAAAAAAAAATTAAAAAACCCTCGCTGTTCATGTTACAGGGTCCCCCCGGACCACCTGGAAATCCAGGGCCCCATGGTCTGCCAGGTATCATGGGGCCCAGAGGGCTTCGGGTAACGTACATGTGCCTTTACTGCAGTTTTGCTTCATGCAATTCACTTAACACTAAACCATATACTACTTTAACATTGTGAGTTATGAAGAGTTTATGGTGCAAAAGGCAATGCAGGTTTGTGCCTATTTAGCACTGAACAAGAGCAACACAATTCTTTGACCACAGTCCACAGCACAACGCTTGTACTATCGGCCAAAACAGTAATTTTCATGCGAGAAGTATAGGAGTGAACATAGATACTACATTTTCATGCGATCTCACAACCACATGTTTTCATAACAATGCTGCACAAGAACAACTCTACTTTGAAATGAAAAAAGGCAGACTTCCATGACTGTGCTGTACTTACAAAGCTTCCATACATTTCCATCTCCAAAACTGAGTAGAAGAATCACAGATTCTTAATTTCAGTGTTTCAATTATGTAGTTGTCACTCCATTACAACTTTATATTACATAAGGATTGTGCCAATTACTCCCAGGTGGGTGGGAACCGTGTCTTTTTATTGCGGGCTCATTACACACAGTAGCCATACCCCACACAGTTCTGCCAACAGCTCACGAGGCATAGCCGATTAAGCCTTTGATTGCACATGATATATGAACCACTTGCTGCATTCGTTAGAGCCGCCACGACATTAAAATGTCGTGCTAATCCGGATTTGCCGTTTCTTGTCTTAGGGACTGGAGGGCCCTCCTGGGAAACCCGGTGAAAAGGTACAATCACATTTTTTCAGGTACCAGGGTTGTGCACTTAATGAGGAAACAATCTCACAAACTTCAATACTGTTTCAAGCTACTGCTCTGCCTTTACTTGCTTAAAACCAAAGAAACAATATCAGCTCTGCCAACGCCTATTGCTGTCTCTACTACAGGAAATTTTCACGCATGTTAAATCCAATAGAACTTACCCTTTTGCTTGACATCAAGAACTTCTTGGACGTTCCAAATAGCTGACTTGCCGATACAGACTGACGCTTCTGTCGCTAATTTTGGGTCAGAAACTTCCAATAGCCTGGTTAATTTCGTGGGTGTTTTGGCATCGCTGCTCAGCCAAACATAATGCTTAGGTCTAGTATTGACAAACCTTTAACTCTTAATGGGCATTGTACTTGAATTCGTTGAGAGAAAGTGCACTCACAATTTGAGCAGAAACCAGCCAGCACGACTGTTTTTCAGAACTGAAGGGAAGGCACACCACGGTTCTGTGGGCAGAAGTGCCATTCTTTCTTAGGTTGTAACCAAGCACAGTATGACAGTGAGCTGCACTGTCTTGCAGGGCGAGTGCATCTACCAAGCCAAAGAAGAATACCTCGTGGCACCAAGCAGACCGGTCAGTACAAAGCTCAACCTCAATGAGAACATTTCCTAGTCCGTAGGACTTGCTTACACGTGCATAGCAACATATGCTGTTTGCACGACATACGGTCATGTTTTTACATGCATCGCACATCTCATAGGATAAGTTCCTGAACAAGCACCGATTTGACATGCAATGTCACAGTAGCTGTGTTTTAATTTAATTCTGCTCAAGTGCGATGGGTAACAGAACTGTAAGCTTGTGCCGTGATTGGCCAACTCTAGGAATCGGTACTTTCCAATGTCGTGTCGTACTGACTGCAGCATAAATGTAGCCTGACAACCCTGTATGCCGCAAGCGTAGCACAGCCACAATTACTACAACACTGCAGCCTCTATCGATACTATAAAGTAAACCATCCACTAAGAGAGCCTCCTCTGCACCTATAGACCCTTCCTCGCATGTCGTATCCAAGCTAGCTGCCTAACTGCTCGACATAAGTGGGCAAACTCACTCATGAGTCGACTCACTCGCAATCACTCAGACTCAGATTGAGCCGCGAGCCTGAGTCCGAGTGAGTCTGGTTAGTGTGAGTCCACGCGAGTCCGGCCCTGGAAAATTTTGCCGAGTGTGAGTCCGAGTGAGTCCAAAGGGCGAGATATTTCTTGAGTGAGTCTCGGTGAGTTCCACTTTCTTTTGCCGTCTTATCATTGTATCTATATACCCTTCAGCATTACTATTAGCCCTACCTAAACTCACAACTACTCCCACGTATTCCAAAGCAGTGTCCTTCATACACCCTTTCAATATTTGTTGATTAGAGGTGCGAATTAAGTAGGAGGTTGCCTTGATCTTCCCCCTGCCAACCCTCTTCCAGAAGTTCTTGATAAATATATTTTATGTTGTCATCTCTTCCAAGAAAAATGGCCTTACTCATAACTCGTATTCGAAGATGCACTATATCTATCGGGGCCAAGAATAGCATCGATTACGTGAGATATTGGTTTTAAAGAGCATAGACACAATATTCAAGAAGTTAATTCAAGAATAACGGACTCATGAGTCGACTCACTCGGGCTCACACTCATATCAAGCCATGAGTGAATCGGGGTGCGTTTTGGTGAGCTAGAGTCCGATTGAGTTCAGTTGAAGAAAATTTTTGTGACTGTGTGTCCCTGTGAGTCTGTCTCAGAAAATTTTTAATGTGCGCAAGTCCGAGTGAATCCAAAGGGCAAACTATAATTAATGAGCGAGTCTGAGTGAGCTCCATAAGTTTTGACGACTTCTGCAGCTCGACAATATAAAACCTAACGAATGCCAGGTGGACATTCCTTGTATTCTTTCTGGCTACTAGACAGTAGCAACACCACACATGAGTGTCACTGGCATGTCTAATGACGCCTCCTTATGTACCATGACATTGGAAAAGCACTCTGTGACAGCTACATAGACGCACCAGTTTGGATTGCTAGCTATAATGTAGCACTGCTTCTTTTCAGGGACTGACGGGGCCCATGGGACCACCAGGACTGGTACTGTAAACACTTCAGTGTTCTGCATGCCTGAGGCTGTCTCAGTAATATGCTGCCTGATCAAATGCCTGGCTGACAGTAAGCCCTCTATGCAGATAATGCATTTACCGGTGTGATAGACTGCTGGCCGAAATCATTCAGACTCATTAGCAGGACACCTTTCAATATGGCCACGATGGCGTTTGTTGCGAGTACATAACAACAGACTGCAAGCCATAAATGTGCGACATTTTCTGCCATCAGACATTGCACCATCCCACTGCACTGAGTTGCAGAGACCAATTATAAAGAGTTTCCTCAAGAAAATATTGCCACATGATTGCAGCAAAAGAAAGCAAGAAAGACGACAATACAATTATGCCATTGCTATGTATGAAGATGTACTCTTTTACAACTTCAAGTACATTGGTACTTCAACTGCGCTTGAAGTTGCAAAAGAATTACATCTACTTAGGACAGGTAGTAAGCGTGAAGCCAAATCACGAGATTAAATTAACTAGAAGAGTAAGAATGGGGTGGAGCTCATTCGGCAAGCATTCTCAAATCATGACTGGTAGATTGCCACTATCCATCAAGAGGAAGGTATATAGCAGCTGCATTTTGCCGGTACTCACCTACAGAACAGAAACCTGGAGGGTTACAAAGAGGATTCAGCTTAAATTGAGGACAACTAAATGAGCGATGGAAAAGAAAATGATAGGGGTAACTTTAAGAAATAGGAAGAAAGCAGACCGGGTCAGGAAACAAATCGTGATTAAGGATACCATAGTAGAAATCAAGAAGAAATGGACATAGATCGGGCATGTAGGCAGGATAACTGCTGGTCATTACGGGTAACTGACTGGATTCCCAGAGAAGGCGAGCGGGTGAGGGGGAGATAAAAAGTTAGGTGGGGAGATGAGATTAGGAAGTTTGCAGGCATAAAGTTGCAGCCGCAAACACAGGATCGAGTTGACTGGTGGAACATGGGAGAGGCCTTAGTCGTGCAGTGGGTGTAGTCAGGCTGATGATGATGATAATGATATAGGAAAATGGAAAGGACAAACAAGAAGAATGTGCTTGCGCACAGTATTAAAAAGACCTACCAGCTAGTGTTCTCTTGATCTTTGCATTAAGACCTCTGCTTTGACATCGCGACAATATGCTACACTTGTGAGATAACAGCCTTGTCTTTCCACTGATCAAGAATGGCATATTCTTCTCCCTTATTATGCATATCAATTTAGCAGCGAAGCTCCTTAAGGCATGGACTGAGCATCCAGTCCTATTCGTATGTAGCCACCTCTCGTTAGTTGTTGAACCGGCCGCAAAGGGCGGTACTTGTACATATAACGAAATGCATATACGCTGAAAAATGGAAATAGTACAATACTAGAGGAAGTTACTTGTAGTATGATAAATAATAAAAATCATAGCATATCCATAGAGTGAATGATGATGAGTGGGGCGAAGCGTTCGTCATTCCATCCATGCTTCCGACCGTCCCTTCGCTTTTTTCTTCTGTCCATCCGTGCCTCCCTCCATTCGTGCATTCGTCCGTGCGTCCATACGTCCTCTCGTGCGTCCACCTGTTTGTCCGTCAGTTCGTTTGTCCCTGCATTCATCCATGCGTTCATCCGTCCCTGCATTTGCCCATGCGTCCATCGCTGCGTTTGCGTATGCTTCCGTACATCCGTCCATGCGTCCATCCATTCATCTGTGCGTCTGTTCATTCGTGCATCTGTCCACGCGTCCGCCCGTCCTCTCGTGCGTCCGTCCGTGCATGCGTCCCTGCATTCGTCCATGCGTTCATCCGTCCATGTGTCAAACAGACAGAGACAGACAGACAGACGAAGGACGAATGTGGCCAGAGAATAATTCACGGTTTGCCGATAAAAATTATGATACATGCAAGGCGGCAGTGGCTCGCGCTCGAAGATGAACCCCCCTCCCCCCCCCCAATGTGCGGACTTGCAAGAAAATAAGAATGACGTCAAACGTTGGCGATCGCGTGTTCGTCGGCAGCGCGATACATTAAGGGGCATGGTGTAGTAAAACAAAAGCTGAATTGGCACGCGCGTACGTTCAGAAGGTTGGCGGATGGACAAAGCTGTAGAGCGGCATGCACGCAAGGCAGCGGCGCTTCGCACTCAATGACGAAACCCCGATTTGCGAGCGCGCGAGGCAGAAGCATGCCGTAAAGCTGCACGGCGCCACTGACAAGATCCCAACGTACGACAACGGGAGGCTGAGGTGGTGCGGCAGCGGCATGTTCACCAAGCTTCGCTCTACTCTCAATCATTCACCCCGTAGATAAGCGGTCATTTTTTTTCTTTAGAGTATCAGGTCGTGCAAAATATCAAGTTTTTTATTTAAGGTTTTTAGTATACTATTCTTCATGTTCCGGTATGCACATGTGTATACCCATCACTCTAAGAAAAGATTAAGTAAAAATGGTGTCTGTGGCCCACAAAAATAATGGTCTATTTTGCGTTCCTTTCCTTGCATTATTGCCACACACCTGGCACTTCCAGGTCACGAACAAGATTCGCATTATCAGCGTGACATAGCATTCTTGATCGGAAAGTGGCCAGCGCCGAGTTTTCAAGAAAGGAAGCGCTAGCAAGCCAGATGTAGATTTTTGTTGCGGTACAAAAAGACACCCTTTTTACTCATATATATATATATATATATATATATATATATATATATATATATATATATATATATATATATATATATATATATATATATATATATATATATATATATATATATAAAGAAGAGACTTTCACTCGTTTTATCGCTCCTTTGTCTGTACTTTCTTAATGATTGGATGTTGTGGCCTTTAGCACAAACCAAAACACATGGAGGTCGAGACAGTCCGGGCACATCTTACTGATATGTCTTTATATACATGTATCCTGTGTTTCAAATAAAGACATTTCAGTAAAAAGTGTCTGGACTGTCTTGACCTCCATGTGTTTTGGTTTGTGCTAAAGGCCAGAACATCCACAAAGTAAAAAATCATTCAGAAAGTACAGACAAAAGAGCAATAAAACGAGTGAAAGTCTTTAATCTAGCAAGCACTAAGATCAGACAAGTTGGGACTGATCCTTAGCTTTTGATAGTGTAAATTAAATGAGACCAGTCTGCACATGCAAGTTCTGCAGTTCCCCTTTTCAAAGATTTGCCCCGTCAGTCGATTGAGAACTTACAAATGTATACAGCCAGGTGAACGAGGACCACCAGGAGAACGTGGAGTCCCCGGTGTTCCCGGCCAAATGGGCATGCCAGGTACAGATGGATCACCAGGCCAGCCGGGCACTCCGGGAAACAGGGGACAACCAGGAATGCCAGGCCTGCCAGGACCTCCGGTAAAAACGCCACACTCCACTATACACCCGCATCTCTCTTTTCGTGACCTGTAACAACAGGGGAACATGAAAAAGATGTGCAAAAAATATTTTTCTCTTCTTAGTGACAATGCTACACCAACTGACACGAACAGTCACAGGGAGACTTATAGTGTATTTATATGGTAAGATTCAAGTTGTGGTGTTCACGTTCGAATGCAGTCGGCTATGAATTCGGAAGGTGGCAGCATATACACCTTAAAGGTGGATGCACGCGAGCCTACACCAATAAGCACGGGCTCTACACTGATGTCGCCGATCCGCAATGTTGGTGACCTCGGCACCAGAGAACATCATGTCATTTCTGTAGTCTCAAAGGCGAATGGCTGCTACACTTGAGTCATCCACTCTCTGCTTTGACAGAGTCTGGATGACAGAGTCTGGATGACTGTCTGGCCTTCTTAAGCTTTATCTGATTGTGGTGGAAATTTAACACTCGCTACACGCTAGCACTGTTAATGCTGAGCACCACTCTGTAGCTGCGAGCGCTCAAAAGTGCTCTCAGTTTCATAGTGAAAGTGTGACAGATATGCAACAGAATTTTAATCATGTGGCTCTACTGATACCATTACAAATGACTAAACCTTTGCTTTCTAAAGCCTTCAAAATTAAGTGAACTTTGCATAATGGCAAATTAAATCTGCAACATTGCAGTTTTGCAGGAACCAGGAATCGATGTCATTGGATAAAAAGGTCACCGAAAGAGAGCCACAGATAAAATTGATGCAGAAAGATGAAGGCTAATAGGCCAAGGGACCGCTGAAAGTAGAACGAGGAGGACTAGAATCCTCATCATGAGGAGATACAGAATCAGTGACTTGGAAAGCAGCCATTGCCCTGAAACACAAGTCCCCCAGAGTTCTCGACTGAAGCTCCTCAATTTGTCCACTAACATTTTCTCAAGGAAGAGGCATGCAATGTGATGAATGTTATAAGCACAAACATCTTTCATGAAATACTACAGAATGGTGGTCCATGGTATTACACAGTCTGATATGCATTTTGTAACTTCTATGGGTACCTGCACCTGTGCGCATATAGTTACCCCATGCATTTCGATAAGCTGTTCTATTACCAGATGGCCAGCACTGGTCTTGTTGTTCCCGTTCCTTTCATCTTCATACACAGGGCTACTAAACCCTGCATTTTACTAGCTTCTTTTCAGTTACCCTTTTTTGTTACCCTTTATTTTTATTACCGCATTCCCCATCACCCTTGCATAATGATTAGCCAGATGTTTATTTGTCTGCTTATGCCCCTTGTTTCCTCATTTTTTTTCTCCCCTTATTGTGGGAATAGTACTTACCAGTTGCACATGAGACAAACGTGATAATATGTGGTGTTTAATGGTGCAAGAGTTGACATGGCTAAGGAGCACCGGTTGACTGGTACACATACCTATATGTACTATGATTCACACATCAAGTGCAATGCTGTAGAGGCTAGTGAGACTCCAATGAATGTATTCACACTAAGAAATAGTATAATAATTTTTCCATCAGAGGCATGATTTCTTTTCTTCTTAGGGCTTTATAATAAATGAAGATGCTTTGTGTATCGGAGATAAAGACGCCCCATTATACAGCTGTCTGTATGTTGTTGAACAAAGACTTCGCGTATTGAATTCCATTTCTTGATGTTTTATTTGTAGCCTTTTGCGATTTGTGCTTGACTCACACGAGCGTTTAAAACGATGAAAGCCAAGCGCGAAGCAAGCGTAGTCGGACATATTGCTGACCGAATTTCTTGCATAGCTCCCAGAGTGTTGCACCTGATGCATGAAACAGAGTGTACTTTTACATTTACCTTCCATAACATGCTCACCTTTCTTCACGCTAAAGGGTCATGGATATACCGAGGAAGAAGTGCGAGAACTGTGTTCAGCGGTGCTTCGAGGTAAGCTTATTTTCTCTAGCCATATTCTCGCATGCTTGCCTTCCGCATAGGCATCTCAAAATTGTCCAGCTTTTGAGATCATGCCCTACATTGGTCAGTCTTTCCGATCCAAGAAGCGCCAAATTGTTTTTGAATCCTTACTGGCGGTTTAGTCATATTTTGCAATACTGTCACATACACATAGCACCTTTGTGAGCTTACGCAAGCTTGCTGCATTGTAGAAATTAATGTTAACTTTCAATGAACAGGCGCTGTTCCATACTGAGACCATGACCACTTTCAGAACTGTCTGCCTCAGTGGTTCAGTGGATACAGTACGCAGCTGTTGACCAGAAGGTCACAGGTTTCATCTCGGCCGTGGCATTCGCACTGTGATGGAAGCGAAACGGAAGAGGCCCATGTATTGCGCAATGTCAGCGCAGGTTAAAGCACACTAGATGGTCAAAATTTCCGGAAACCTCTGATACAGTGTGCCTCATATTGATATTGTGGTATTGGCACATAAAACCCAAGACACACATTAACATTTCAGAGCTGTTGCAGAGAAAGCAGTCACATAAGGTCATGGCATAACTATAAGTAGTCGTGACAGACCATGCTGAGGCTGGCTTTCTTTGTACCAAGAAAAGCAGAAACAATGTGTAAGCTCGCATAGATGTAGTGCATACAAATGCTTTACAGTTTTGCTTACTTCCACTTTTACGACACCTGTAGCAAAAAACAAAAACATTTGCACAAGCAACCATTTCTACGATTGACAAATGACATTCTAACAATGCAGAATCACTGCATGCTTCCAAATGATGCAGTTGGAAGCCGACACTTAAACACTCAGACGCGAGACAACACCTGTAGCCTAAACCAGTACTAAACGACACCTGAAAAAATTTCTCATGAAATGTGATCAATGATTGATCACACTTTCTCATCTTTTTTTTCACGGACGCGGCTTAGACCTCGGCTGTATGCATCTCACTTTCAAGAATGTTCTATTGGACCAGTTGGTTTGATAATGCAACGCTGTTTTATGGAGTCACAAGAAAGAACACTCATTACTAAATAGGACAATTACAGCTTATACTTCTGAACCACAGCATAAATATTGGCTCATCTTTAGCATTCAAAAATAGAGACTCACTTCCAAATGTTAAGTGCCACAACAGTGTAATGCCTTCGATTTGGACAGAGACAGTTGCCCTTCACTGCAGTTCAAAATGTAGAAAGTTACACGACAGATGACTCGATCGTAACCAAGCCGGATCTGTATGCCATGAAGAATCTCAAGGTATAATTGTGCCACGATTAGACGCTTGATAATTTTGAAATCGCAAGCAGCAAACTTTTCTGGCAGCCTGTTATTCGTACAGCATCAATAGACTCTGCTACCCAAATTCTGCCATCCCTGGGCTGAGAAAACAAAACTACAGGACGCTGTGCTCCCATTCTCTTTCTGAAACCAGCATCTAGCCTTGAAGCAGCAACAATAATGAAAAACAAAAAAAAATGTATATTTTTGTCAACAAGTTAGGTTTGAACCAATAGGCAACTCTGCAACGGTGCTATATCCACTCTGCTACAACAACTGCACAATGGAACTGCAATGTGTGAAAAATAAGCTGTGTATTTTAGGCCTACTCCCATGGCCCACGTTAAAGTAAGCGTCAATAATTATAAAATTCTCGCTTTTTCATGATAACAAACTTTTGACTTGATACCCATAACAAGGACCAGAGCTGTAATTGATTCAGCTTTCACGAGAGATAAGCAAAACGAGTTGAAATGAGGGTGACTGCATTCCATGTTGGCATGAGCAGTCCCTTACTTGCTGCCCCGGGCAGTGAGTCCATCGACAGACCATTAGAATTTCTCCACGTAGTCACAGACCTATGCTACAGTAAACATACACAAAAGTTACATGCCAAATTATAAACGCTCCAGTGCTGAAATGCTAGAGCGTAGACAGCTATCAGACTTCTAAAACAGTCGGTCTTGCTGTCGCTTTTTCCTTATTCCGATTCTCTGACTGTGAGTGTGCAATTGCAATGTGCAGAGCAATTGAGTGAACTGACAGCCAAGATGCGAGGGCCCCCTGGTCACCCGGGCATTGGGAAACCAGGGAAACCAGGACAACCGGGACCCCAAGGGTCACCAGGTACATACATGTGGACAAGTTTGAAATCGAACATTAAAGAGAAGAAAAGAGGAAAGACAATAGAAAAAAAGAGCATTTACACTAGTAAGAACCTAACTGTAGACACATTTGATGGTAATCACATGCTTTTAAAAAGCAAACCTTGAAGACCATGTTACTGAAACACTAGCAATACTTTTTATATCTTGCAGCAAAGAATGCTGGGGCTCGATGGTGAGAAAATGAGGAGCCTAATGTGGCATTCACACTGGTGCCTGACAGGTGTCTCAAACTGGCCGTGGAGGAGCTGGCCACCAGTAACCACAAACAAACACTCGCCATGCCACATTTGCAACAGTTCACATTCATTTCTCGTATTTGTCATCATTAGTGCGACCATCTCAAACTTAAAAAAAACTTTCGATATGCTGCAACATACTGCTCCTGCACTGCTTATTGGTGTGACGATTTCCCCGATTCTATTTGTGCAAGTGAAGAAGTGGTCAGTGAGTGAACTACGAAACCAGGCACTTTTCGACTAAAGCGTCGATATACTACAACTATAACTTTGCGATAAACTTGGCTGCCTAGCTTGTGTCTGCTGCCAGTGTGAATACTGCTATCTAAGGAACTTATATTTTTACGAGCTAAAAGTACAAGCCTCAAGCCTGAAAAAAAAAAAATGACGTTCCAAAGTTAAGCAAGATCATAGTAAGCATCGTCAGCCTGTCAGCAACGAGCATCTACCTGTTGTAAGCACATAGATGGGTACCCCAAGCTTTCTTGTTCACAAAAGCGGGTTTCATATACGTAAATTTTCGTTTTTTCAGTTAGCCATACCTAGTGATATACTGAAGGATTATATGGTGGCACAATGTCTGCAACAATTACCAGCTGAAAACAAATGCAAGTGCGTGCGCACCCAAAACCGCTTATAACTACCTGCCCAGCACATTGGGTAAGAAGATGAACCTTTGACTAGATATCTGGAAGAAACTTTGACTTTCCTCTGTACATTCCTTTTTCCATCCTTCTCTAAAAGTTCAAAGCAATCACTGAACAATTCCTTCTTCATTATTACTTCCTCGCATAAGTACTAAGGCTGCCTGGGACGTCATACATAAAAGCAGCCTTCGCCTTACCTGCACTGTCATTCGTGTTATCTACTCTGCATGCTGGCCTGCAATCTAAAGCAAAGCTCTAAACGAGACACTAAACGAACACTACACATTGTTTTCTCACACTATCACTGCACAAATAATATCAGCATGTCTAGACACATCACAAACGTATATAGCTTAGTACTACACAGTTTCAGTGTTGTATTGGCACACAAGGGTACTGCCAGATCAAGAATAAACCACAGTCTTTCAATAGGAATTTCAAATCTCTGTTGTACATAGTGCCGCTGGTATACAAGCTAACAATCCACTGATAGTACGTGCCGCCATTGAGCTTTCTATGCACAGTGCAGTAGCGCCACCTCGCACACTTATAGCAAACGATCACTGTTGTTATCAAGACTTCAAAGTACACAGCTGTCTTCCTTTACTTTTTATTAGTTTATTGATTGTATGTGCAAGACATACAAGGGGATTCAGACAGAACAATTACTTAGAGCAGTAAGAGCAAATACAGGGTGTTTCAAGAAATGTGTCTATGTACTACTATCGAAGGATTACAGAAAGGAGGTTTACGCGTTCTACCTGCGGTGTTCCCTTTACTGTGGCAGAAGGCATCTTTAGATGCCTACAAATAGTAATTATGGCACTAATTATAAAAATTCACACAATTATTATTTCAACCAATGCAAATAAGGGGTCAAGTCAAATGAGTGCATTCAAGTCCCTCCTGCAAATCGTCCATACCCACTTTAAAATTTCCTATAGGCGGTCACCGGCAATCCAACGCAGGGCAATGAAATCTGGCTACTTTAACAGGCAAAACAAAACCGACGCTTCAAACAGCACATCAACCATTCACTTCAAAAACGCCCTCAATGACACTGTTTCCCTCGCGTTGGGGGAGGAGGATAAGCAAACGTCAATAAGCGGCTATGCGGCCGGAAAGTGCTGCCACGAAACGAAGTATGTAGTAAAAGGTAAAAACAGCACATACTAGAGGACTTGAAATACGAAGAAATAATAGACAGGACGAGCGCTGACTACGAACTGACTGTTTATTGCTTCAATGCAATATAAAGAAAAGGTGCAGGGGGTAACAAGTCATGTGAACTTTCAAGCCATTCATCACGATACAAAGTGTAAAAGCTGTTAATCAATAAGATACAATTTTAAGAGTATACCTAGGCACATTAGAGATAGTTAATCTTTTCTTTGTTTAGTGTTATGGATGCTTCGCTAAATCGCTCAATTTAAAACCCCTCAGTTTAATCGCGAAAGCCTTGGCTATCAGCCGACCGTGCCTGCTTTGGTATCTTCCTATGTCTTTGCAATCTCTGAACTCCGGTATGCATTTGCACGTGCTGCAATGAAGTGCCATATTGCTGCCTTATTTTAGATGATGATTGTTAAGGTGTTAGCCAAGTCGCTGATCATATCTTGCGATCAGTGATAGCTCACTTTATCAGGTAAGAATGGTCCCAGCAATTTTCGCCTTTGCAGTTGCATTCTCGATTCACCTCTCACTTCCTGGGCATATAACTGTTTTATTTAGCATCATAGAATGTTCTGTGACGGCCGACCTTCCATTTTGTATATACTTCGAATGGGGATCTATGCGTGTCTTCTTTCTTGGTGTACAACAATAGGCAAACACGAGGCCCCCGAGATAGCTCCCTAATGCAGACACCAACGGCAAGCAAAATCCGATTGTGGTCACAACTAACATTTCACCATTTACCTATATGACGTACATGCTAGCATTTGCTAGTTAAAGCCGAAACTTAGAGCCTTCAAAGCCTACGTGCTCGATGCTGTGTGGTGACCACCACCATTAACAGGAGTCGCGGCATGTGTAATGTTTATCGTACGCGTCACCATTCTGCATTTACCATGGTGCGCATCGCGGTCAGAGGCTCTATTGAGGTTCATATTCAATATTATCAGTGTTCTCCGTCAGGGCTACTCAGCACAATAACTTACATAAGACTTACATTATTACACTTGCTAATGCGACCGGCTGTGGAGACCCAAGTGATTTAAATACCCAACAGGTTCGCAACGGCCCGTATCCAGCGCCCTTGCTGTTGTGCTTTGCGACAGCTACGGAAATCAGTAAAATTAATAAAATTGAAGTCCTTTACATCCGTGACAATTCACAGTGCAAATAGTAGCGTCAACTGAAATCTTAATTCATAGATCTTGGCTCAACTGCTGCGTCTGCTCTTTTATTTGCCGTCGTTCCGGCTAGTGAACCAGCAAGCACTTCAGGGCGGTTCGTTGACGCGTTCGCCTAGCGGAGAAAAATTCGTTGCTCTTTTTCTGAGTGTTCAATGTGCAAACACCCCTAATATTTAGCTCAATCGTTGTTTTGCAGGCGCTAGTTGTACCTACTTGTGCAGCCAGCTGTGCAAGAGATTCCTGCTTTGCATTACCCAAAACTGCGTCGACAGGTGGCGCTACGTGTCTGCAAAGCTTCAGAGTCAGACGTCTATAAAAGCAATGCATTGTGCAGTGAGACATCTCAAAAGCACATACGCATCAAGACTGGTTTCACACAAGAGACTACACAAACCAGTGCGAACATTACATACAGCCTGCTATAACAAGTGAAAAAAAAAAACAGAGAGAGGAGACAGTAAGCTAACATGTTAGCAGGGCATTGTGAACTACTCATGTAAAGTTAGTGATAAAATAGAAAGTATGTGAAGATTAAAAAGAAAAGATACAAACATGCAATGCCCAGCACAAATGGCTGAGCTGACAGCGGGACTTCAAGGTCCACGCGGAATGCCAGGCAAGTCACGTCAGGGTCCCAGAGGGAAGATTGGAAGGCCAGGCATCCCAGGTGAGAATATGCATGCCCTTTCTAAAGACACACTAAAGGCTAATAACGATTTATCTCAGAGTAAAAAGTGAATGCTTGAGGATGTCTAAAAAACGTCAACATTACATGCAGCAGTGCTTTTGCCGCCAGTGGGACATTCTGGAACGCAAGCCCAAATGACACAGAAGGGCGTCAGTACATTTGATCACAAATAGTCCTCAAACTACTCGTGACAAGAAAAACACTTCAGTGTTTTACAAGGTCGAATGAGATGCAACCAAGGCATTTTAATCCATTTGATGCGAGAAACGACTTTTTGACAGTGACCACTGGTAATGACACATGGTTAGTTTTCACTGAGCTGGGCTCCACTAGAGACGCGTTCTCTGCTGCACCGGCTGTTGGGCAGTAAAAGTCGGTCATGACGAATGCCGTGTTAGAAGGCCATTGTTGGGTTGTTTGAATGTTTGAATAGCTCTAACAGTGGGTGGACCACTAAAACACGATTGTCTTTCAAACTGTGCATTTTCTTAGAATCAAGCACTACGAGCTTTCTGGAACACTATTTGGACTGCCCACTTCAACTTAATATTTTCCTTAAGTGTCCCTTTAAAGAGCAACATGTAGCTTTGCACTTATTGTTCATTCTACTTTGCAACTCTGGTGCCAGTAAGAGGGGATGCACCTGAACACAGACTGTCAGTAAAGTTCATCATGATGCACTGTTATGCAGCCAGCAACCTATCAATAGAAAACACTTTTTTTTTTCCTTGCCCTCTAGATAACGACAAATTTTACATTTTAACAATAGTTGGAATACTTAATGGCATATGAAAATTTTTGCGATGTGCACATGTGTGCGATATGTGCCTGAAAACTTCGAACACTTTTATTCCTAGTCACAGAGCCGTACTTCGCCAACAGTAAGTACCAGTAAGCAGACACTTCGGAATAAAGGAGCCATATTTAAATATAAACGACAAGATAGCATGCACTCAGCAAAAACAGTTCAAAGCAAGTGTTGAACAATACATCTATCGTTCATCACGGCATGGCGCACAAGTGCACTGCAATGGCCCAAAGCAATCGTTCCTTGTAATGCCGCCACAGTTACAATATTGGCGGCTATTTGTTTGTCACATGCGATGGTGCACAAATTCATCAACAAAGACTATCATTTTCATGACAGGATCAATGTGCTGGCAAATGATTGACATGCACAGTTTACGTCAATCACAAATCCCTACGGTGTCCTTAAAATTTAGTTCTAGCACAAAGCTTCTGTGCCAGAGGTTCGTCAGTGTTCATTGAGTCATCCAGTGAAAACGCAGGCAGTAGCAGACATTGTGTCACCATATTCTAATCAGAACAGTTGACATATTGCTCAAGTAAGTGATTTTTCTTTTTCTCACGTCATAACAATGTATTTTGCAGCCCTGAAAGCCAGTGAAATTGGAATATGACTAAAACACAAAAGAGCTGATTGAGCTAAAGAGTGTGAGTGAAAGCTTGCGACATTTTTAAGCAAATATACAAAGAAGAAATCTTCCTTTAACTAGCATAATGATAACCATTCAGGTAAACACAAAAGATTTTATTGGCTAATCCTAACAGAGGAAGATGTTGCCACCTTGAAAGTTTGGAGTTTCGTGCTTTCTAATTGATTCATTTTACCACAACTGTTAAAGGAGCACCAGCAGAAAACTTTTACACGTTATTTTTTTGTTGTTGTTGTAATTACTATCGGTAGCTTATGGCCCACTTATTATGTACGGAAACCTCAGTAGTGTGAATGCGCGATGCTCATTCATCTAGACACAATATTAATGAGATCTAATAGACAATCATGCCAAGGAAAGTATGGGAAACGTTGTCAGAAGTAATTGTAATGTAAATGTGTTGAAAGAAAAGCGGATGAAAAGATGACTTGCAGTGGGCAGGAACCGAACCTGTGACCTTCGAATTACGAGTTCTTAAATGTATACATCTTTCCTTTATTTAAAGACATTTTTAGGGCAAACCAGTAGCAGTGTCGGTTTCAAAGAGCACCAAGCTAAGCAGGAGCAGTTATGGTGGCTAGGTAAATACAACTGGCCCCGTGATCACGCAAATTTGCGATGTTGGCACCGCACTGACCAGGCAATACAAACTGGTGACATAGGTTTGTTTATGCTGATATCACGTTGATGTTGGCCTTGCGAGGTGCTCCGCATCTGTCTCAGTTGCACAGTGCACACTTTAAAATTGGTTTTGAAAATATGTTTTAGGCTATATTTGTCCTTGATATTTCAGAGATGTTGTGTATGTCTCTACATAAATCTATCTCCCTTAATTATCTCGCCTTCGAAATTTTGCGTTGGTGCTCCATTAAGAAAAATGTATTTTGTTTATTCTTGGACGTAGTTATAACAAACTTGACCTTTTGAACATTTCAACCAAAAACAGAGGAGCAAAAAGTTTTTTTCCCTCAACGCTTGAACAGCAGAAGTGTTTCCTTGTATATGTCAGAGCTGCCATTTTACACCGAACATTTGTCTTGCTTGGATTCACGCATCCCACTTACTAAATGCATGATGGCAGTACACCCAAATCTGGTATTGCTGGCCTATGCCTCACTAGTGTACTGACCACACTGACTATGCCTGTTATTACTAGGTGACCCGGGCACACCAGGACTGCCGGGGGAGCGTGGATTCATGGGGCTACCTGGTCTTCCAGGACCGCCAGGACTACCTGGTCCCACTGGTGAATTTGAACAACACCATTTATAATACTTCTATTCATTTTGTCCACCTAGAGAAACAACGTTGTAACTTATTTTAACGTGTGAAGCAGCACACGGAAACAATTCACGAAAGGCAGAAACAATTCGGCAGGACAGCCGCTAAACTTGGAACTAGTTTAAAATGAAAAGATGTAAAACACGGGCATTATACATACAAGCCAGCTTACCACTCATAATAATAATTTTCACTGATAAGTTATAACTTCTTGTGTTGATCTGCCATAAAGGCACTTCAGAATCACTGGGTATGACTGATCCTTGGCTGATACAATTCTCTTTTCGCGCATTGATTTGGAAAGCATCAATGAACTCATGCAAATCATGATCTGTAAGTATACCTGTTTCAGTGAAAGTGTCATGCGAACGCATTCCAAGCAATGCCTTCTAAAGTATGAACAAAAAAACGTTGCTTGTTGTAAACGTTTTGCGCACTGAAAGCCCTGTGCTATAGTACATGCAACATTGATCCTCATTTAGCAATGTTCTTAAAACCTCACAGTATATTTCATAGAGGACTGTTTTTTTTTTCATAAATGACAGTATTTTTATAGGTGACAGTGGCTGGCTTCAGTGAGACGACCTTGAATGTAGAAGCACAGTGCTTTAGACTCCTAAGCTACCAAGCCAAATGGCCAACCAGGAAACTCAAAGTCAGCATTTCAAAACAACAGCCACTATTCTACGTGTGCTAGCATTTGTTTGCCACCATGCCACCCATCCATGAGATGTGCTTCTGCAGAGCATGCAGTAACTAAAGAGGCATTTCTCTCACCATCAACTGATGTAACACAGGTGAAAGGGGCGAGAAAGGTGACCGTGGCCCAGAGGGAGTTGGCGTGGAAGGCCCCATCGGCCCTCGTGGACCTCCAGGTAAACTAAATTGCAGGATTCCGTTCTTAGTTTACTTGCACCAAGAGAGAAGGCACAAAAGGCTGCTGAAATACTTATCTAACATTGAGAAGACAGCTAGTAATACACCTCCGACGTTTATGTACAGGTAATATGTCATGGCCCAGTCATTGTTTATTTGCTAAGACGTACCACTACCATTAGTCAGCAGAACAAACGAAACTCGCTTATACTCGCTCATAAGATACAATTTGATAGACTTGTGTGAATATTCGAATGCTTGGAATATTTAAAGGAATAATAGAGTATTTGAAGTCGCTTCAATTCAAATTTAAATTGACAGTTTCGAAGTATTCGCAATGAACGAATAGATGGTTCGCAATACCCACCTGCAAAAGTGGTTTTACTGCAGTGTAGGAGTGCTAAACCGTGAAAGCACCCATCCAAAAACAACCTGCTCTGCTGCGAAGCCCCACTTCAAATTTAAAGGGCCCATAAACCACCAACAAATGCTCGATCGCATGCTGCTCTCTACGCATTCCTCAATCGAGAACAGCTGGCATGATGTCAACTGACGCTGCGTACAATACAAACGACGCTGTGTACCTAAGACGGTGTCATTGGGCGAAAGAAAGCCTGTTTGCTAGCACATGCATGCGCCTGCTGAGTTTCCACCTCCAATGCTGAGGAAGGACACAAGGAGAGGTTGTCAAACCAGCCCACGAACGCAGCCTGGCAAAGGAAACAGCGAAATGGAGAAACGCGTGGAATTCTACCAGTGTTCACTGCATACTTGTACACAACTGCAATGCCACATCTACATTTCTGCCTCTTGGTGGTTTACGGGCCCTTTAAAGGGGGCTTTGCAACACTTCAAATTTAAAATGGCTCTAAAAAACTTTTTGAGCGTTGTCAAAAAACACTGCCGATCGGTATTGAGGCTCCCGTGAACACGCGAGCCAAATATTACAACAGAGCACCCAGCCTGCAATCCACAGTAAATTCTCAAAGTCAGCTAAAGATTGCTCTCTTCTCTAGGCAGCTCAAAATCACTCATTGCAGCCATTGGCTTTTTGAGCATGGCGCGCTCTGTTCTTACTGGGGCCGCCACGGAAGGGCGCCACTTGTCCACGCGTACATTTGCAATCGCACTGAAAAGCCACATATACGAAGAAAAAAAAAGAGCTCAAGGTCACGAGACGCGCGTGACATATTTTATTTTCCCATACCATCACCACAACACTCGTCGGGACGAGAAGAGAAAATGCAATTGTAGCGTACGACGAATCTTTTCAACTCCACTCAAACTGGCCAGATTCTAAAAATTTGTGCGGCAGTGAATTCGTGAGGCAATAAGCTTCTTTAATGAACACATTCCATGAATATTTGAAAAAGAGTTGAAGGGCCCCTTTAAATGAGCATATTACCCTCAAATCAATTCATTCTGTGTAGGTAAGCTTGGAGGCTTGTTATAATGGCTTATATGCTCCAGGTATAATAAATTTTAAAATTTCATGTATTTTACTGGTTATCACTCGCATCCTACCAAAAGTAAAATGATGCTACTACTCAAAGTTGTTTAGACTTCCTTTGAAAGAAAAGAAAAAGCAGTTGCACAGAGGCCTAATTTCAATATTTATAAAAAATAAAGTGCACGTTAGTTAGGTAGTAACAAATATGCCCATTTTTATTTATATGTCATATATATATACTATTCGAATTCAATTCAAAATTATTCAACCAAACTCACTATTCGTTTTGGACCTAAAATCCACTATTCGTACAAGCCTACAATTTAACTTTACTAATCATTTACTTAGATCCAAATTTTGTGAATCCCTGCTAAACCAGGCTTATTCATGCTCAAGCTAACGTGAACTACGCTCAGCAAGGATCACTAGGATTCAGACTTGTCAGAACTTTAATCAACCGTACTTGTGCAGACTCAAGAGCCAATCTGCAAAGTCTGAGCGAATTCAATCAAGAGTGTACTTGCTGAATTATTACCACTGCACTGTACTCGTTCACAGAAACCACAATTCGAGCATTATATGTTATGCAAACTTCTAGACAGCCTCAATGGCTCAGATATGGAAAAATACTTTGAAATTCCTCACATCAAGGTGACATTAGGAAATGCTAACACACAGGCACAGCGACATAGGTTCACTTCCAACATCCAAGAACAATTCTTATTAATGAAAAAAAAGGAGGAGAGGGATTTATTATGGGCTCATTCGTTTGTTAGATGCAACCTAATAAAATTTTTCATCAGGGTGCGTCTAACAAAAGACACGAACTCCTGATAAACATTTCTTTTTTTGTTCCTTTAAAGTGAAGGGGGCACTGGCCCAGTATGCCATCCCCTGGCTACGCCACTGACTCCTGATATTATTAACAATTATAATTAATGAGATATTCGTCCCTCCTTAACTCCCACTATTAACAACAGGATCTCAGGGTCCGACTGGTGTGGGCCACCCTGGGCGGCCGGGAGAGCGGGGACCCCCAGGTCGCATGGGTCCGCCGGGACCCCGCGGACCACCGGGAGCGCAGGGTCCTCCCGGATACTGCGAGATGTGCAACTACGCTAACGCCGACCTGCTCCACATGCTGCGCCTGAACACCGTCCAACAAAACACCAAGGGACCATCCGAGTAGTCAGTGTTATGCTATGGAGCGCCTCAGCGTGACGAGGAACAAAAGTTGGGACTGTGCCGAGCTACAGAAGACAACTGCTACTCCTCTCCTCTTCCCCTTACCCCATCTCATTGCCTCGACTACACAGGTTTTTCTAGTGCAGTGATGCCACTTGGAGAGCTGCAGCGGTGAAGTGAATATTCCTCTTCCCCACCCACACCTTTTACCAACCTGTATATGCGTCTCTTTTGCCCAATCATCAATTGGCAGCAGGGTTCTCCCCACGGTGGGTGATGGTGGAAGCACCGCCCACGAAGTGCCACCTATTGCTTTCGGCAGACTGACCACTACTCCGACTGACCTTATTGAAATGCCCCGCTGAGGAACCAATTAACAGTGACAATGCACGTGCAACGCCAGCAAGCCTTGCTTACCGCCACTTGGTTAAGCAAAAAGGAGTCTGAGCACGTCCTCCTATAGTTTCAAAGATCACCAACTCCATAGTCAGTGCTAAGACACAAGTTCCCTTGCTTCCGTTTTTTTATGTGCGTCATGGATTGCCTGAAGTGTGCAACAGGAAATAAAAATGAATGTGCATCACAAACGGGAAGTCTAAAAACTCAAAATTAATAGCCCCCCCCCCCCCCCGCCCCTTTCAAAACGTTTGCTCTTCAAATATTTCTGGGAAGAACCCTGCTCCTACCGCTCCCTTCAATCACCATATCTCTTTTTTGCCAGACGGCAGTGAACAAGTGTTATTCCGTTCAGGCGTTTGTTTCACTGGTGGGCGGATAAGTACCACACCTTTTGGAAAGGCTGGGCCGTGGAAAGTTTCTGCACACAAGCTTTTATAGTTTCACAAGCTACATGCAGTTGTGCCACTCTATGAAGTCCCATTAAACTGAAAAGTGATGCCTTCACTATATATCTGCTCACTAAAACCTTGTCATTACAAGAAAAGACACTATTTTTGGAGGCACGTAGTACGCATATCGAGGTCACTGAGGTTCGCTATGACAGAGGCAGCCAGTGCGACATTCTTCCTTCCACGGTATCACTTTGACTGTCCTCTGCATCACCTTTCTGGCAGTACATTTGTTACATGACATCTATGAGACAAATCTTAGATCAACTGTAGTTTGAGCATATGATAATTTATGCCTGTCTGTTACTGCACCTATAGATGCAGCATCGAATTATGCACTCAAACTCATTATAACGAAGCTACATCTTACACAAAAATAAGTTGGTTATGTCCTAAAATTCATTATAAAGGTACATTTATAACGCTACACCTATTTCAAAACTATTCTTCCCTTACATTTTTATAACTGATATTTCGTTATATCCAGGTCCGTTATATCGAGGTTTAACTGTATATAGATTGATGACATGAGAGCAATTATACTTCACTGTGAGGTTGATAAAGATGTATTATAGTACTTAGTCACCTGCTGCAGGAAGGTTCAGCATCAATCTGTGTTCGGTATGTGCTTACGTCTGTGCATCTGTTTACACTGCTTTTTGTATCCCGAAGAGGAGGCATTTCCGTAACAGTGCAGGAATGCCTCCTCAGGAAAATAGAATACTCTGCAAGCCCCAGCGGTGAAGCTGTAAGATGAGCTGCAACCCCAGCTCATGCTTGAATCGAGTACTGCAAACTTACACCAGTAATCCGAGCAACATGTCTTTGCCTATAACAGTTCAGAACTAACCACTATCTGACATACTATCTGACATATAGGTCAATGAGCATCAGCTTTCAGGAAAAGCTTCCTCAGATAGCAAGCAAGAATGAAGAAGCAACAAATTTGTTATAAAAAGCAATGGATTTTCTATTGGAAGCTTATTTACCAGATAGTTTTTAGAAGGGTCAGAGGGCCCCTAACAGGGGCCATAACAATTGAGCTAAATATGCCTTACAAGAAAATATGTGACCAATGTTCAAGATGAGTTCGTATATCTGACCAATGTTCAATGTTGTCACCTGCCACTACTGTATATGACACGCCAGTACGACCGTAACTAAAAACCTGGTCCAACCACTCTTCCGATTTCTGTGCACTGCTCTTTAAGTCACTGCCTGCACGGCAGTGGCTGAGCGTTACTTTCAGTGATACCGTGTCTATTGAGCTGCTACAGCACAAAAACTTAGCGTGTGAATGAAAGCAAGGCTGGGCCATGCCTTGGTCAAGCATTTTTTGCACGGTGTGGAATCTGTGTACAGGTTGCAAAGATGAATAAAGCGAAAAAAGATACTTAATCACTCTACCACAAATGTATGTCCTTTTGGTGATAATGTGGGAGCAACTTAGCCTCAGTTGAAGTTGTACATAGTGTAAACTTTTGCGAGCTGCAGTGAAAGAAAATCGAAGAAGCGGGACAGAAATGAGACAACGCAAGCGCCAACTCGCATCAGTTGTGAGTTCGCACTTGAGTTGTCTCGTTTCTGTCCTTCTTTGATTTTACCTCATCGTAGGGTGGAAAAGATTACACTATAGCCTCAGTTATTTGGGCCAAGGTGAAAGGAGGTGCACTTCTCCAGTTTGTACACCTGCAGAGAAAAATACCTCCTCAACTAAATATGTTAAAAGACTGGTCTCTCTGGGTTGATGCAATTGGCATACTTTTGTTATGATATCATTAACTTTTGGTATGCTCCTTTGTATCCGAGCTTTGACACTTGGTGGTGTCTGCTACTTCATCAGTGCATAACCACAAAGGCACGCACGATGATCGAATGATTTCTGTCCCTGCAAGTTCCCTGATAAAACTCGTCCTGAGTGCCGCAGGCACGAAAGATTCAACCCCCCCCCCCAATATTTTTTTTCTAAAGACTGCCCTTCGACATAACTTTAGTAAACAAGAACAGGAGAGGCGCGTCACGCTTAGTTTTTAAATTTTGCATGTGTACACGCACACGTACTTATTAACGAACGCACGAAACGTGCACAAAGTATGGTTGAACTCCCCCTCCCCCTTTCCTTTTCGAAATAAGTTTCTGGCAAGGCTACTTACCCCATTCCCCCTCCCCCCCAAAAAAAGGCTGCCCTGCCGCCACCCCTGCAATTATTCTTCAATACAGGATAGCACGAATTCGATGGGCGGTTAGCAAAAAGCACACATGCAAAGGGCCCACCTGTGCTGCGCATCCGTGCCCCCTTCCCCCCTTTTTTTTTTATTTTGCTCCAATTTGCGCTGACTAATATTCAGATTGTGAATCAACTAGTCCATCGAAAAATTCGGTAACTGAGTAGGTCGGCAAAGTTATTTAAATGCACCACATTAAATAAACGCGCGATCGAACTAATCAATCAGTTAGGCCTATTTGACAGGGGAGGAGGGGGAGGGGGGGTGATGGAATAGCGCGTGCACGTACGCGGTTCTAAATAAGATCGAATATCCTAACTTACCAAATCAATGCGGCAAGCCCCGACTTTGGAGACGTTTCATTCGTGGCCAGCGAACCGAGGGGGGTGAACACAGCTCGACGAAACCAAGCTCGGACACATCGGGTAGCGGCGCGCCATTTCTACACTTACGCAGACAGACGGCAAAACTTTCTTGTTCTTGGCGAAACTTAGACGGTCGCGACGACGCTTCGGTTCAACTGTCACAACTTCATTTGGGCATGCATAAACTGAGTTGCTAAAGAGCCGCAAGTAGCAATCTTTGTTTCCCCGCGAAAAAGAGGATTTAAACAAAACTTTTAAACCTGCCGCTGCTGCCTGCAAGCGCTTTTTATTTTAACGGTGGACGTGTATATAGCTAAGCTAAACAGTGGCAACATCAACCACAGCCTCCTAGATATTTTTGCCGGCCGAATGAGCGCGAAACACCCATCATCTATGACGGCGCTACCTACGTAGGGGTAAGGGTCTTTGTACAGTTGTACTCGGTGTATGAGATTATCAATTTTGGCGTTTGCGTTGCCTGCTGAATGAGCAAAAACACCTGTCTATGGCAACCTCACTTACGTATAGTTAATTATAATTACTTTTACGTCTTTTTTAAAACTTTTTACGTTATTTTTGTTGCATATAAGCTTTAAAAACGTAAAAAAACTCATTTGAAGACAACCCTATTCAAGTGGCGCCACTACCGCAGTTCCGACCGACGACGGCCGCTTCTCGAGTGACCACTAATAATCCGGCAAACAAGGGAAATCTAGGAGGCTGTGCATCAACAAATGGCGGTCACAGCAATGCCACAGCCGCTGCAGCTTTGCACAAGTCCTTAGCATTCAGCATAAGCACGGTGAACGTGTTTTGGACCTCGTTTTGCACTGCTTGTGCGCCGGTAATACGGTACGTAGAACTTTACACGCACAACTCTTCCATCGACTTTCACTCATGGTTGTTGTTTGTTTACCTGCCGGTCTCAATCCGTATGTTTATGCAATGTTGCTGGCGTTTGTTTGAGTTGATAAGTGTGTTATGGGCACCGCACACTGACCAGAGAGAGCTGGGTTGCTCACCCTGCCCCGTCTCAAAGTTTCTGACATTCGCTGTTAGGATCACGCAGAAAAGAGACGCGTTCCCCATGTACCCAGTCCGCTATCCGCCAACAGACGCAGGGCGCGAGACGCGCGCGTCGCGTTCCATTTTCACTGATGCCCTCTCAAGGTTTATTTTTTTATCCGCTAGGCTATGTATTTTGGCGCTGCAGTCAGACTGGAAAACGCGACTGAACGGTGCCTATAGGAGAGTACCGCTGAGTTGGCGCACTTTAAACAAACAAACAAATAAAGCGTTGTAAGCTGAGCGTCAGCGCTTATTGCAAGCTGCGGAACATCGTTGCAAGGATGGATTTTACGCGAAAACCATACAGGCTCTTATGAATTCTCCATCTGTTGTAATTTTGTAGTGTTTACCAGGATGACGCTGACGGTGGATTAATGCACTAACGCTGTGTTTTCGTCGCATCTTTAGTGACGAAAACACAGGGTCAATTCGTCTGAGTATGCTTATTTAATACATACATTGAACGATTGAACGAGGTGTGCGGGAGGGAGCATTCAACAGTATGACTAACCCTGCATCCCCAGATTCTGTGTCAGCAAGATTGCACAGTCAAAGTGCATGCCTAGACAATTCAAGCGAACAATACACGTGCTGTGCAATGAAAAAAAGTGTTTCATACACTCTAAAAAAGAATGTCTCGGTCCACAGAAGACCTTGCTGGTAAATCGGTGCTGGAGGATTTCTGTAATTAAAAAAAAAAACCGCAGGCTCCATTTAACTGAGGCTTTGTAAATTTATTTTCTGTATCGCCACACGCAGCCGCTTTCTCCATGAAGATGCCTGGCTAACACACAATGTGCGGACGGAATCTTTGATCACACCGCACCCGAAATCAATCGCATGTTAACTAATCGCTAAGCGCAAACAAAAACCACAAATTATCGCACGACGCCCCACCACCGCCACCGACGAGTCCAAACGCTTCCGGCTTTCTGGATGCCAGCGCACCACGTGAGAAAATACACCAGCTTGACATTTTTTGTTTTCTCTTTTACGGAATGAGCACAGGAACGGAAACTTAGAGTGCTCATTTACTGTCTTCCCCGCCGTCTTATTAAAAACGCCGCACAAGAATATTGTTAGAGACGCCAGACCCTGGAGTTTTGTGGACCATCCCAGCACCACCTCTCAACACAGTTTTGAGTAGTGCAAAGCCCAACTCCCTTGCACAGTTTTCTGTGCAACCAGGTGCAACTACAGCGTAGAAAACAATGATTGAGCTAAATATTAGCTGTACTTGCGCAGTGAACACTTAGAAAGAAAGCTACAAGTTTCTCTTTGCTAGTCGGATGCGTCACCAAACCGCCGTGAAGTGCTTGCTGGTTTACTCGCCAGAACGACGGCGAAAACAAGCAGATGCCACAGCTCCGCGCTCTGTGAAAAAAGACCCCAGCCAACGCTAATGTTGCGATGTGAATTGCCTCGGGCATAACGATCTTCAGCTTTACTGATTTCTGCAGGTTTCGCAAAGCAGAACGGCAAGAGCTCTGGATACGGGCCATTGCGAACGTGTTGGGTTAGCGAATTACTCGCGTTCTCCACAGCCGTTTGCATGAGAAAGTTTTATAATGTAAGTCTCCTTTCATTGTTCTGAGTTGTTTTGACAGAGAACCGGGGCAACTTTGATTATGAAGCTTAATGGAGCCTCTGACCGTGGTCCACGGCCTGCAGCAGTAGACAGGCAAAGTGCGCAATAACATCGCACACGCCGCGGCCACTGATAATCTGAAGTTGTCGCTTTCACACAGCATAGCACACATAGTGCTTTCAGGGCTCTAAGTTCTGGCTTTAATTAGGAAATGCGAACACGTACGTCATACAGCTAGATCCCAATATAATCAATACCGCAACCAGGGTTTTTTTTTTTTTTTTAGCCGTTGGTCTCTGCGATTGCAGGAGCTATCTCGGAGGCCTCAGTTTCGCCTTTCATTGCACACGGATAAAGTGAACACGCATATATCCCCCAGTTGCAGTATATGCAAACAGATGACAGCCGTGAACAGAGCATGCTAGCATGCGTAATAAAACAATTCAACGCACAGAAAGCGAAAGATTGATAGAGAATGTAACTGCAAAGATGAAAATCACCAGGGCTATTCGTGCCGGATAAAGGGAGCTTCGTACCAATGATAGCAAGATAGATAGTTCGTGTAGGCACTTCATCGCTTTGGCATCATGTTTATGTCCAAGCTTAATGCATTTAGACGTTACAGAAGGTACGTCAGAGCGCTTGCCTTAGACTCGATGTCAGGCGATGCTCGCTTGCACTTAAGTTTCCAGTTGCAGTACGCCGAAATAACTGAAACATCTTTCGCATTGTGCCCGCAGTTCGTTTTGATGTGTTTCCTACTTTTGTGAGACGAGGTTGGATTTAAGGAAGAAGCTTTCCAGGTCCTTGATTTTCAGGAAATCGCGCCTCAAGACCAACAAAAGAGCAGGGCCTATGCACGTTTGCTAGCGGACGGCTCTCTTTGCACTACCCATTTATGGTCGATGAGGGCGCTGATCGCAGCGTTTTTCGCAGCACCGCCTGGGCAGAGTCTGACGTCTATATGTCCACTTCCACCATTTTTTGAGAAACTGATCACAGTCTGTGGTTTTCACGGTCAGTTCCGACGTTGAAACACGGATATTTTATAAAGAGAGAAATATTAGACATGCTTAAAGCATTTTCAAAATCTAAGCATTGGAAGAAAGAAAGTAGAAAGCTTCCATGTGACATAGTCGGCCTATCATCAGTTCATGCGTTCACAAATGCCGTGCAAGATTATCTCTGATGTTATGCGCAGTTCTTGTCATTCTTTCTCTTTTACAGCTTGAAATGTATGCGGGTAACCATTTATTTCGCGGTATTCTTCTGTTGACGTAAGCTGTCCTTCGGTTCACATGCTTATTTGTTTCGTTGACCGTTTCACTTATGTTCTGAAATGTTGTATATGTCTTTCGGGTGTTCAATCACTCGATCCTGTACGTGTTTTTGCTCCTGTGTCCTACCTCAGTGTATTATTGCAAATGCTGTTGGGCTTGTTTTTTATGTTCGCGTCTTCAGTTCACATTCGGCCGCATGTGTCGTTATCATTAGACATATGTGTATTTGTTCTGTTTTTCCTTTTTTTTTATTTCGGTTGTCGACTGAAACGATGCAATGTGTAACATTGTAATGTGATGTACCCACTCCTGCCATAGCTCCCAAAAGGCAGCCGGCCGTATCTCATAAATAAAAATAAAGTATCGGAGAGTGTGCGTGCATTTTCTTAACTAATTTTGAAACTATTTAGTGCATTCAGCAGTCAATAACTGAATGCTTGACCGGCACTGCCACCTAACCTATTAGTTATCAGAGTGCGTGCAAGCTGGGCTGCTTACGCAAATGCAGCAGATTAAAATAAAAGTGAGTTTGTCTTTTCTTTAATTTGTGGTCCCGGTTAGTCTGGAAAGATGGCAGCTATAAAAATGCTCTCTGTCCACTGACAGCTTGGTAATATAAGCAGTTGATATATCGCTGTCAGCGGGGAGTTTCCCGCAATAATTACTGATTATGGGACAGCGTGCGGCCAAAAGAATATCCGGATCGAAAAATGGGCTGCACTCTACACCCATTGGATGGTTTGGATATCACAGTAATGACTACTCTGCCAGCATATTCTCATGTGCAATATTTCGACGTCAGTGCGGAAACTCAGTTGAGGCGGTGAGGAGGGACTCATGAACGTGGGAGTGATCAAAACGCATACATTGTCACCCTTAGCCTTCGGTGCTCCTTGCATCACTGTGGCACCCCAACCTAAAATACTTGACACTTGTGTTGCCGGCATTGATAGGCGGGTACAGTTGGCATCATCACACTGCACATATGGCACAGTAGTGAAAGTGAAAAAGCTTGCGTTCCTCTTTCATCACAATTTTGTCTGTCTCTATTTCACGCATTTTTTTTTCATGCCCACCTTTTGTAGCGTTGTTTCTGTGAATGAGTACTATTGCTATTGGAGATTTCGATTGTTGTGTTAAAAACAGGGTAAAGTGATCTTTAAAAAAAAAAAAAAGGAAAATGGTATCAAGGGGTGCAGACAATAGAAGGAATGGCACTGCTCTCTTGTTTTACTTTAACAAGTGGCCACCGTAGTGTGCCACATGTGGGGTACAAGGCTACCTGTCACGTGATTGCATGTTCCCTTTCATGAAGATGACTGCTGCACATCTATTGGCAGCTGCTGGTAATATATCCACAATCAAGAATGTAAATATTAGAGTGCCTGTTGGGCATCTAGAAAAATATGCCTTTCTCAGCCCACAATAGTAATTTAACTGACAATACTCATCTGTTTTCTTTCTCACTTCTCTTGCAGTTGGTGACAGTAACAACATCCATATACCTACAGTATGAACGGCATGCACTCACTGCAAGAAAGACTGGCCCGCTTGGACCTTGAACGCAACTGCTCACAGTCGGTGTCAAAGGACAGCTGTTGGCTATGCGACGACCTCGAAAAGTGGAATGCCGTGCTGAACCCCATTGTGGGGAGCAGGTGCGCCCAGCCTCCCTTTCCCTTTTAGGGCAGCGCACGCGCCTGGTTGCGGGGACCCCTTCCCCCACGGCCGGCGCGTGCGATTCCCCCCCCTTTCCCGGCGCCAGGAACAGGTTCCCCTCTCCCTCAGCGAGGAAAGGTACCATTCTCGTCAGGGAGAGGGAAATCGGGTCGGGGAACAAAACGAGCGGGCAAACGGGCGCTCGCCCTCTGACACCAGCGACCATCCCAGGAGGACGAACCCGCAACCCCTCCTGCGAGCCGAGGACGTCCACGACCGAGGTGTAAGCGTCAACACCTTTGTTATCTGTAGTATCTCCCCGCGACAGTGACGCGCGATTGCTAACGCTTAGCAATAAAGTGTTTGTTGTTGATCTGGCCAGTTGCCTTATTCGCCCGAACCCGTAGTAGTAGCTGCAATGAGGCAAGCTACGGTTGGGGGACGTTAACCGTGCACGGAACGACTGTGTGCGGCTGAAACATTAGCTATAGGCTTCTGCGTCAGCCGTACATAGGACGGTCCCCCAACATCTGGCGCCCAACGTGGGGCCCGAACCCACGACCCTGAGATTAAGAGTCTCATGCTCTACCGACTGAGCTAGCCGTAGATGTTGGGGGACCGTCCTATGTACGGCTGACGCAGAAGCCTATAGCTAATGTTTCAGCCGCACACAGTCGTTCCGTGCACGGTTAACGTCCCCCAACCGTAGCTTGCCTCATTGCAGCTACTACTACGGGTTCGGGCGAATAAGGCAACTGGCCAGATCAACAACAAACACTTTATTGCTAAGCGTTAGCAATCGCGCGTCACTGTCGCGGGGAGATACTACAGATAACAAAGGTGTTGACGCTTACACCTCGGTCGTGGACGTCCTCGGCTCGCAGGAGGGGTTGCGGGTTCGTCCTCCTGGGATGGTCGCTGGTGTCAGAGAGCGAGCGCCCGTTTGCCCGCTCGTTTTGTTCCCCGACCCGATTTCCCTTTCCCTGACGAGAATGGTACCTTTCCTCGCTGAGGGAGAGGGGAACCTGTTCCTGGCGCCGGGAAAGGGGGGGGAATCGCACGCGCCGGCCGTGGGGGAAGGGGTCCCCGCAACCAGGCGCGTGCGCTGCCCTAAAAGGGAAAGGGAGGCTGGGCGCACCTGCTCCCCACACCATGAACCTTCATCTGATTGAGTGGAAACTGGGAAAGCTTCAGCTATGCACACGAGACAGAATCGTCACCGAGACCTGTTCGAAAAACGTCGATTTGCGATACGACGCCGACTATTTCATGGCCTGGCTGCCGCAAAAACACAGTTGCGTCGAGGCTATCTGCATCACAGAACACCATCCCTGCCGGCGGAGCTTCATCACTTACGAAACGAGTGTGAAGCAGCGTGCGTCAAAACTTCGCCACATATTTGTCGAAGGTGACACAAGCTACGACTGGGCCTTGCTTTTCGACAACTTAGGTCCCATTTCATCGCTTGAATCATTCAAGCTTCACAATGTACGTGTAAGCGATGGCCTTGGCGCAAAGGTGGGCGAAATTCTCTCCACCAGTCGTGCAACTGTCGACACCGTCACCCTGTCGAAGGCTGAATTCACCGGCGCCGCCTCAGAAGCCATCGTGAGTGGACTATCGAAATGCAAGAAGCTCAGAAAACTTTCGTTCAGTCCGAACCTGAACACCAGTGCGCTGAGAAGCATGGCCAAGCTGTTGCGATCATCAAAGACCCTGGAGAAACTCCAGGTGCAGTCAGAGCGCGAGAGCAACATGTACTCCTCGGAAACCCGTTACCGGATAAACGAACTAGAAATGTCGTTGGCAGTAGCCACCCTTTTAAAGCAGAGCACATCACTTGTTGAGCTGCATTACCAGGCATCTAAGGAACCCCTCGTTAACGTTCTGATGGCTGTCGAAGCCAGTGACTTGCTCAGACACCTTGTAATCATTGGCGACGATTACAAGGTTAACTACATTGACCAAACTATGGCTGATTTGCTAGAATCTGTGCTGTTGAAGAACCGAAGTCTCCGTTCACTGACGGTCAAGTGCTTCAAGATGCTTCACGGTGTTGCCGCACATGTGTCCAGGGGGCTGCAGAGAAACACGACTCTTGAGACTCTCGATGTGTCGCAGTGCTGTATGGACGCGTCTGAGGTGCAAGTCCTCTGCAACACTCTCAAACAGAATACGACGTTGCTCAAGTTGATGATCGAAGCCCACTCGGGATCGAAGAGTGATAGGTAAGGGAGGCAAGCTGTGGCCTAACTCGGCGCAAACTTCTGGCATCGCACACATACGTATGTTCACATTTTGTACATAACGTGGCTGTGGGTAACAGCCTTACATGTGTGTCACTGTGCCATTTCTCAGGAGTGATGCTTTGAAGTGTTTACCGTCATCTACGGATAGTCCGCGATGACCTAATTGTAGCTGCCATTCTGGAGTACTATACTTCGTGTCATACATCAGGTGCAACACTGTGGAAGCTATGCTAGAAATTCAGTTAGCGAAATGTGCACACACCTATGCATCCCACCCTTGGATTTCGTCGTTATAAATGTGGCCTTCACAAATTGCTCCAGCTGCGCGCTACTGGAACTAATCGCAGATGCCCCTATATGGGATCTAGAATAAGCTATTGAGAACTTCATAAATAACTGCATTTATTTGTTCTCAAAGGCATGAAGCATCTTCATTTATTATTTGGTCTGAAAATGGAGAAAAAAATTGTGGTAGTCAAATCATTTAACTCTTTCTTAGTGCCAGTAAATCTACTGCAAGAAGTCTCGCTTTCTGCGCCTGATGTTTGAACCATAGCATAGCAAGGCAAGAGGTTGAGTCAGTAAGAACTCTGACAGCAGGGCAGCAGGGCATCTTGCACCATGAGGCGAATAGATAATGGTGAAGATAAGCTGAAAAACCGTCATTACCAGGCTCAGGGTCACATGGCACGATGACGTCAGCGCGGTGTAACATATGCAGTGCTCGCCCTCCTTTCTATGTTGAGGCTTTCCGCTAAGATTGCCCCGCTTGATATGCTATCTTGTTTTCTTTCCTTTCCTGCGAACGTCTGATTGGCCGCGTAGCACTTAAAAACACGTTGCAAACTGAATTAAGCGGGATTTGTCTTCCTGGCACTGCTTGGGATAGACCGTTTCCTGGGCCTGCTGTCGTGCGACCGCCGAATACGTAACAGCGGGCACCACACTAGAGCTGTGAAGAACTGCTTCTTTGACGTCACACGTGAAGTATCTATGCATGTCTCATTTGGATGGCAGTTATTTCGATACGTAGAAAATTCAATTAAACCACGCTACTTGCTCCTCTGTGCTCATAAAAAATTAGGAATGCTTACCTTCAGGTTTTGTGAGAAAACGTATTCGGTGGGCAGCAGATACTGCTTTGAAGAACTCAGCCAAATCGTGCGTGACAAAGCAAGTTTGAACGCAGAATGCAAAGTTGCCATTTTCTCAGGTGCCCTTGTTTCATGCAGAAGTCTGTGCTCACCTTTTTCATGACTGCCAGCCCCTGCTGTTTGACACTGAATAGCAGATAGCGTGCTATTGGTCAAAAGCCGACACGAACCATGAGCGACGTGAGGATCAGATGTGTTCCTTGCCATAGGGTGCTGCAAAGTGTCGGCACCATGCTCTATAGTCTGCTAAATTAATGGAAACCAACAGACATTGATGCTAAGAGAAGCATAGGGGTTGTTTTTAGAAGTAATTTGTTGAAACTTTTGAAAAGGTCATATTTTCACGGTCTATTCTCGGTAAAACGAAGTCGTCCGAACTTCATGCGAATTTTGAAGGTGGCCTCGAGGGCACTCCCGCACGGCTGTGGGCCTGGTGTACATGGTCCTTCTTCCGACCCCAACAAAAAAGAGTTTAGGGCATGCACACACACTGGACATGCATACACTAAATAACATGCAACACGTATACACATCGCACAGAACGCACATGCATGCTCTAATGTAGGCATCAGTTGCTGCCTTGAAGAAAACAAACAACTTTTTGAAGTACTGGCTCAATTGGCAATAACTCTTTTGTAGAGTGCTCGTCTCTCGAAGCGTTGATTCAGCAGGATCACCCTCTTCCAACTCAATGTCCCTTTAGAGCAAGGGTCTCAAACATGTGGCCTGCCAATCACTCACTAGTGGCACGGCCCACGCATTTCGCAATGGTAGCTCCTAACGAATTGCTTGACTGCTATTTTTTTGTGTGTGTGGGATGATGTTAACTAACGCAGACACAAAAGCAGAGGGAAAAAAAAATAATTGGCACATCTCAGTATTCATGATCATCTATGATCCATTTTCTTTTCTCTTAAATTTTCTTATTAAGTATGTTCGTGAGCTACATAGACGTGACTGGTCGCTAGAATTCTTTTTGTGAGGCATCGTGTGCAGTCATCGTATGCTAAAACACAACTGCGGAGAAAATGCACAATATTTCAGGAACGGCTTTTGGATTTTAGTCATCCTGTACATTATTATCAACATGTTTCTCAAAGCCTGATGTTAAATTCCCATTCAGAAATCAATATGCAAGATAGGTCAGAGGGCTGTCTTCCAATGGCAACATTTATTCGAACTACATATGCCGTCTAAGGTAGCATCCAACTATAGACAGGTCATTGACGAACCATTCCAACTTTAAACAGAGCTGCTGCAGTCCATTTTATGTTTCATGTTCTAGATAATCTCATGCAACATTTGACGTGTGTCACATTGTTTTTGGTTCTATGCAGGTTGGCCCTGTATGCCGATTTAGACAAGAACGGGTGGTACAGTCGCGTCTACTTTCCAAACATCGACGTGGTCACCCAAGGGCTCGTCACCTCCGTGTCAGAACCAGCCCTGTGTCCCGCCGACTTGCATCTCATGCTCGATCAGGACACTGGTGCATCTTTTGTAGCCCTGTGCAAAACATTGAGTGCAAGTCACGCCGTAAAGCACCTAAGCGTCACCTTCAATGACGCTCAGCACCTGCACATGACGGCCCTGTTGGTCTTGCTCGAAGAGAACAAGTCATTCCAATCCGTCACGCTGCACGAGAGCTTCTTGGACTCCAACTGCGCCGCAATGGTCGCACAGGGCCTCGCTGCGAACGACTCCGCACTAGAACTCACGCTGGAATGCCGCGAGCTGAGCAACATGTCCGCAGAACTCATTTCGTTGTTGCTGGAGTCCAACGAGAGCCTGTGCACTTTCCACCTGTCGAGCTTACCCCAAATGGAACCCGAACAGCTCAACGCCGTGTCTACCGGACTCGTCGAGAACAAGTTCATCACCGATGTGCGCATGAACCCCACGACACTGTCTGCGATGGCTGCTGTTCAGAGGAACCTGACGTGCCTGCACCGTGCAGTTCGTTTTGTGTTGAGGCGGAACATAGGCAAGCGGTTCGCCGAGTCGTTTGAGCTCCTCGAGTCAAAACCGTCGTTGATTTTGGCATTGCAGTCGGAGGCTGAGATGAACGAAGTGGAAGCGGCATGTGCCGTCAAGGCAGCCAGGCATTTCCTTCACACAAACTACCTTTTTATCAACTGCGTTGTCCGCCACAAGTTGGAGTGCTACCCCGAACAACGCACACAGATCGACAAGCTTGGTCCTGACTGTTGGGCTGCTATCGCAAAGCACTTAAAAGTGAGCGACGTCTTATCCCGCGATGCTTGAACTCTAGTTGTTGGCATTAGGTAAAGTTGGTGCCGTGGCATAGTACATCTTAAGGGGACACTAAAGAGAAAAACGATTTTTCTTGTATAAGTAAATTACTCTTCCACAATACTGAAATTACGCCGCTCGCTGCGAGAACACGCTTGGTAAGCGAGAAAACGCACAAAAGAAAATGTGGGTAGCGACACCACCTTCAACTTCCAGCACCTATCACCGTGGTGTCGTAGATTTTGACAGTGTCTGCTAGGATGTACAGCCTTTCTAATTGGTAAAATGTAAATACATTGCCCTCTTAGGGAGCCAGAGACTTGAAAGAAACAACCCCAAGGTCCAAAAATTTTAATGAAGAGAAATATGCGCGCTTTCAGTAGGTGAACATGCTGCCCCCATAATCTTGCGAATACATGCTATAAAAGAAGTTAAGGGGGTTAGAACATGCACTTCAGCCGGTTTCAAATTTTCGCGCGAGTGCTTGCCACCTTTCTCCGTCAAGGAGTAGCCTGTCGTCGTGACTCCGCCCACTTCGCAATGCGACACGACGTCTGCGGCACATCATCGGCACGCAACTAACGACCGTGCGGGTCTTTCCTCACTTGGGCACTTTGCATAGCAACGTGGGCAGCAAACAGCGAGCAAGGAGCACTTTTTGCCTCGGAGTAAAGTAGTGAGACACCTCTTTATCTTCGGGGCTTTCGTTCTGACAAAACCACTTCTCTCGAAGTCTCGGGCTCTACAAAACGGCAGCACAGAAAAATTAAAATGCGGACTGCGCGGCTGGAACTGCATCGCTACAGGGCCAAAGTGCTGTTTCATAGGGCAAAGGACCAGTCGGCGAGCTCAGTGATGCTGTAACATTTCTCACGGCCAAGCTTTCGTCAGACTGCGCATATCAGGGGGATCGGTCAGGCGAGGGAAACAAGTGCGGGATTGCTTTTCAAAACGGAGGGGCAGTGTGGCGCGCAGCGCTGTAATATTTGGCAAATGTGATCGCCGCGGTCTACTGTACGAATTGGCGAGCTTGTTTGGAAATGTAAAAAAGAAAAAGTTGGAGCCTGTTTGCTGGCCCTTCAATGTGTGAAGTTTCAAAAAATTTCATAGTGATGATGTTGCAAAATACAAAATATACACTATGAAATCTGTACGCGCAGAGACTTCCAGCATGAAAATCAAAATTCAAACTTTGACCTTGATTTTCTCTTCTATTGAGAAACATATGATGACAAAATTAACATCATTAGAGTTTTCGGAGCATAATACATCCATCAAAACCAATTCATTGTTTCACTTTAGTGTCCCTTTAAATGAATACGTATTAATGATGAACGCTCACTTATCCAATCAAAACTGTTGTTCCTGTCTTTGTTTACGTTAGCCACAATGTTACAATCTCTACTTGCAGGTGAATGTTTCTAGCATTTTTTTTTATTCTGGGAACTGCCATTGCATTGATGTGTTATACTGCGCCATCAACGACGTAAGCTCACAAAGGGAAGAGCATATATCAAACGATTCAAGGAAGGCACCCATTGTCTACTTACTGCTGCATATTCAAGTACAAACTGACGTTAGATGCGAGTCTGTCAAAAAAGAAACCAGTGCACAAAGTAAAACAGAGATATTTTCCTCTTGTGTTCATGTTCCAGAAAACTGCTGCTTCATAGTTCACTTGCATCTCTCGTCTGCACGTATGTATTCATGTGTGTGCATACTCATGTACATAGATGTTAAGAATTGGTTTAAGTGTTTAGCCTATTATGGCTAAGTTATGTATTGTGCTCCACTCTAGTGTGGCATGCTTAAGAAAAGAATAATGGAGAATCCATTGGCATCGCGCTTGGTTGAAAAGCTGTAACATTCAGATGGTCTTTAGGACTTCTTGGGGTACACATTCTATTAGTTCGTGTTGCATTGTTTTGCTGTAATCGGTGTACTACAATGTTAATTACAGCACAGTGCACATATGTACATATGTGTGTGCATACCTCAAACAGTGGGACAACCTGCAACAGGAAACAAAGCTGCAGTGTGGAGCCGCGTACCAACAACCTGGGAAATTTTCTCACGGCAGCATTTTACTATAGCCACATATAGTCTTTGTTATCCAACATGTTGTTGGAATAACTGAATAAACTCAAACAATGTGAAGTTATCCTACAAGTTTGCTTTAGCTGGAGAACCCAGTTCTCAGGTGGTGCTTTCAAGTTTCATTCAAGGGGGGAATGTATGACAGGAGATCTTGGGAATGCACGCACTCTCGGCCTGTTTTTCATTATGTGAAATTAGCTTACTTGGGCAAAACCTATGTACCTGTTCCTGCATGATATTGAACTGCTTTTTTTTTTCTTAACTTCTGCTGAGGCAAAGAGATTTGCAGCACAAGCAGAAGTAAGCGTCCTTTGATGTCATCATCATCATCGGCCTGACTAAGCCCACTGAAAGGCCCTGCAGAGGGCGTAGTCAGGCTGAAGATGTCATCAATTGTAATCACATGAACAGATGTATTGCTCAACTTATATTGTATACATTATTTTATCTGCCTCCCCACCTCACATTTGGTCCTCACACTTGGAAATGAATCTTTTTGCGGTGTCCTTATATGTTATTGCTGTATTGATAGGCTGTCATCATGTGCAGATGTGGATCCAATTGAATGCAACCTAACCTAATATTTTCTGTGCACAGCACTAGTGTACGGCACGTGTCAATCTTCCCAGATACTCTTGCATTGCTGTTTCTGGGGTGCGATTCTCAACGCATCCACTTTGGCCTTCTCCGATTGGCTGGAGCTCAGCAAACAGTGCTTCCCCTCCCCCATTCCCACTCCTTCCGCAACATCATGTTTGTCACAAAGCTTTCAGAAGCTCGACACAAACGAGAAACACTGAATGTGTTTCACCGCAACTAATGCTTACCGCCAGAAGCTCACTTCTTGACGCACATCTTGGAGTCTGTGCATGAATCGTAATCACGTTAGCCCTTGAATTAGGTGTAACACAGCTGCCTGCCTGACGTACCTGGAAAGAGAGAGAGAACTCGTCATTGAAAGGCAGAGAATTTAGCCGGCTTGTGTATCGCTATCCTGCTACTCTGCGTGGCAAAGGGGATTGGGGACTGAAAGGCAGGGAGAGAGAAAAAGATATATTAAAAGTTAATATGGAAAAAAAATAATATACAGCGAGTTTCTTGTCTCTTGGACTTATTACGAGTTTTCAAGGTGCCACTGCAGTTTGTCAACTGATCGACACTGTCCAAATACTTATGCTGGTACGCATTTCTTGCATTGTTCCGAAACATCTCAACACGATCATACGCAAGCTTAGGCTAGTCAATTGTGTTTTTTTTTCGCTGCATATTTTATACACCTTCTTTTTATGCTGAGAACGTGCATGCAGGTTCAGTGCAGCAATGTGGTCAAAAGTGCCATGACGTCGCCGCCACCCCCCCCCCCCCCCCATGCATGCACTCGGCCTAAGTCGAGAATCGTTTCCCTATTCTCTTGCTCTGAAGTGGCAAGAAAGGCTGTGCAATTATTGTAGCAAGCCATGTTCGGCATTAGATCTTCAGTCCTACAGCATGATCAGTTGGCCTCTGTATTTTAAAATAGCTTTGTTCCTCTTTGTATGAAGTCAAACTAACGAAAAGATGGACTACTGGTGTGCCCATATTCCTCAGGAAATATATTACATCGAGGGCCAAGATAGGTGTAAGATGGCACGCTTGAATTGCCATGGTTCAAGTACAAAAAAATGTCGTTAGACTGCTCACCTAGATATAAGTAAGTTTACTGCCATAATTGATCATAAGCACCAGTACAGTCACAATTATCAGTGACCATATTAAAGTCTGCCTCTTCGACCACCTCCCTTGAAAAAAAAAATGTGGATCCATGGTTGCATATGCCTAGTGTACAAAAATAAATTGTCCAACCTTAGTCTGCCTAGCAGTTCATTTTGCTGTGTTGAATGGTATGAATTATCCAGCGGATTAGCAAATATTATATATAACATATGTTGCGATTGATTACTACAGGTTTTTACAAAGCATATGTTGTGATTGATTACATCAAGCCGATGTATTTTTTATGTACTGTCAAAAAAGAGGTTTTATGTTGAACCTTCCGTCTTGTTCACCAGTTGAATCTTTGTTTATAGTAACGATGTTGTTGTACTATTAAAAGCCTCGTCGCCTTGATATCCGCATTTAGGAAAGTGTGCATGTGTTTTCCAAGCTTCTTGTGTGGCTTTCAACGAGCAGTCTAGAGTATCAATTGTTTAAAAAAAGTTTCCCTTAGTTTAATTTTTCAGAAAATGCAACGAGGCAGTCTGCAATCGCTGAATGCCTTGACGGATGTGAGGCAATCTAAGTAAGGCCTCGCAGATCACCAGTTGGCTTTTTCGTTTTTAATCTGTGAGGCCATACTTTGTATGGTATGGGTATGGCAGGAGATAATGGCTGCAAATTCGGTGTGCACTCCTCGGACATAGTTTCTCAAATGCAGATCTGGCAGCTGTCAGAAATATCGGTCGTTTTTAAGCATTAGTTCAAAGGGGCCATTGACTGTGTCACGCACGCAGCTGTCCGAATTACCGAGCATGTTCAATTTATCGGTCGGCAACTGTGCACTGCTGTGTCTGTTCAATAAGCAAGGCGCCACTAGAGTGCCTAGAATATTCTCAGACACTAGAGTGTCTAGAATATTCTAGGCACTCTAGCGCCACACTGCTATGCTCAAAGATCCAGCTTTCCTTCCCAGCAACAACGGCTGCACTTCAAAGGGGGCCAAATGCAAAAAACACCTGTGTACTGATGTTAAGGCACGTGTTAAAAATCCCCAGCCAGTCAAGGTCACTCCAGTCTCATTTCGACATGTCTCCTTGCCATACTGTGGACTTGGCTAGTAATACTCCAGAATTTAGATGTGTTTACCATCAGTTGTTCTCTCACAAGCTGGCCTTGAGTGCTGAAAAAGAAACTTTTGCAGAACTAAGTCTTTGGCGAGTACTACTGCTGGATTATTCTTTCGCGGAATACACGACTGGATAGTTTTTTGCAGTTGCACTACGTTTTTTTTTTTTTTTTAAGAAGCAGCATTAGTGCAGTCGACTCGGTAAACAGACCTAGCCTGTTAAAGTGGGACAGTTGCCCCTACTATTATTAATTCAGTACTTGAATTCTATCTGCGTAGAGATGAACAGGGATACGGAACTCCCCAAAACATAACATATTTTCCTGGTCCATTCAGGAAAATTCAGGTCCATTCAGTTCTGTAGAAACCAATTTTAGATTATTTTTCTCCCTTTTTGGAGTTTCAAACTAAATGTCATATGGCGGCACAACTAAAATATACAAATCAGTTTGTTGAGAAATTAGAGCAGCACAGCCAGTACAGAGCAATTAAGGTTCCCGTTTATTTCGTTGACAGTTACCAGTGATGCACTCAAAATTAATGCATCCCAAAGTAGCTGTTGACGAACATGGGCTCTAAGATCGGACTTTCTGTAATGGCCATCCAAGTGTTTTGGGACCAATACGACTGTTACTGCAGCTTCATACAGCTGCATCGAAAACTGCATAAGAATAAATGAGTCACACCTCGTTTATTTTTATGTGTGTTATTACAGTTAATTATGTCATTGCTAATGAGACGCTGGGCTGAGCTTGTGCATGCCACGCTGATAGTTACGTGTTGCAGCAGTCTAGTAGCTAGTAGCATGATCGACTTGAGGGGCACAAGATCAAAAGTGATATATAATGTTGGACTTTCTGTAATGGCCATCTAAGTGCTTTGGGACCAATACGACTGTTACTGCAGCTTCACACAGCTGCATCGAAGACTGCATAAGAATAATTGAGTCGCACATCATTTATTCTTATGTGTGTTAATACAGTTATATATGTCTTTGCTAATGAGATGCTGGGCTGAGCTTGCGCATGCCACGCTGATAGTCGCCTGTTGCAACAGTCCAGTAGCTAGCAGCATTGATCGATTTGAGGGGCACAAGATCTAAAGTGATGTGTGTGTGTGTGTGTGTGTGTGTGTGTGTGTGTGTGTGTGTGTGTGTGTGTGTGTGTGTGTGTGTGTGTGTGCGTGTGCGTGTGTGTGTGTGTGTGTGTGGAGAGAAACTAGCGTTTTGTAGGGTGTCTGGAGGCCCGCGCGCTCAGCAACATCATTGTAATGACATTGTATGAAACTATGCAACTTTATGGGCCCTGCTCTCACAAGGCGTGGCCTTTGAGATCTGAGGCCTTTCATCTCGGAGGTCATAAGAGGGAAACGATCATGGAGGAAGAAAGTATGAACAAAATAAGAACACAAAGCAGTCCTCCTCCTTCTTTTTTTACGATGTGTATAACCTAATTGTCTTGTTATATTTCATGTTATCGTACGTTCGTAGGGGAGGATATCATGTTCACGATCTCGTGATGGTCGTGATCACATTGTAGAGTGGGGCGGAGAGCGAAAGCCTTCCATGGTTGAACTAGAGTGTACTCTAGTACACTGTAGTTGAACCCAGCAGTGGCGGAGAATCGAAACCGAAACTCGGCGTTTTGCCTTGCTGCTTTTTTTTTTTTTTTCAAGCCGTGGTGCAATCGCAGCGCAAGTGTAGGTGTTCTCTGGCGCAACTGCACAACCACACGAAAGTGCTAGCTGGAGAGCTAGCACTTTCGCCAACAGAACCGTTAGCTGGAGAGCTGACAGAACCGTACGAAATATCAACGCAAGAGCAGTCACGCCGCCAGTGCGGGCGTGTCCAATCCTATCCGATCGCTTGTGAACGGACCTGATCTGATCGGACCAACAGCCGCAAGCTTCTACCAACTGGTAGTTGTTCTGTGCTTCTACAGTTTGGGCGCCTGTCGTTGTGTCAAAGTGTGTTGGGTGAATCCACGATCAGGACAGCGGCGCTTCGCAACAACATGACGGCTGAAAAAGGTGAGGCGGTCGAGGGACTCGCGTCGGGTGACACAGCCGACACAGCCGCGAACGACAACGCGCCGTCTTACCCCGAACAAATCGTGGCCCGGCTAACTAAGCGAGGCCTTGACTTCGAGCGAGCTTGCGAATACGACGACAAGAACAACACGGCGTCCTGCTGGCTGCGTCACGAGCTGGACAGGTGGAGCCGAGTCTTGCACCCTGTGAGCCTCGAACTGGAAGAGACCAAACCGGGAGCGCTGGCGATCCTCTCGACGCGGACTTGTCAGCGAGAGTACAGCGACGAGGACGAGCTGTACGACGGCGCGTACGTCTTCTGCTGGCTTCCGAAGGCGCATCGGTGCGTGCAGCGCATCAACCTGGAAACGTTCGAAGGCCTAGGAATGGTGCTGTTCTACCGACCCGCGTTCACGCTGGCGTTGGCCCTAGGCCGGAGCGTCAACCTCCAACAGCTCGAGCTTGTGGGAGGCCACGAAACGCCCTTCAGCGAAGAAGAACTTTGCGAAGGACTGGATGCCCTCGAGCGTCTCAGGAGCTTCAAGTTCGCCTCCTTGCCCATAAGGGCGTCCATGTCACGATGCCTGGCGAACCTGCTCACACGAAACGCCGGTCACCTCACGGCCGTTACGCTATCCGACAATCGCATGTCGCAGAACACCGCCAACCGTCTGCTGCGAGCGCTCCAGCGGTGTCGCGCTCTTCGAGAACTTTCCATCGTGGAGAACAGCCTCACCAAGGGGAACGCGGACTCTGTAGCGAGGCTACTGAGGTTCTCGTATGCCTTGACCCATCTCACGCTCGACCGGTGCCTGAGGAACATCCCCAGCATTTACCCATTCGCCGAGGCCCTCAAGACCAGCATAATTCCTCTGGAGCTCCACATTAACCAATGCGTGACGCGCTTCGAGTGCCTCTTCGAAGCGCTTGCGAACAACAGAGTCGCGCTAAAGCACTTGAACCTGAACGGTTGCAACATCTACGGCAGCAACGCGGAGGCGCTCGGGGCGGCCCTGAAGCACAATGTGTACCTGAATAAGTTGGAACTGAACGGTGCTCACGTCGACAACCACGCCGTAGTAGCACTCGCTCGCGGTCTGGAAACGAACCGCGTTCTCGAAACGCTGGACTTGAGGAACAACGCGGTTTCGGCCGGCGCCGTCAGCACGTTCTGCAGAATGCTGTGCAAGAACGAGACGCTGAAGAGTGTGATGTTTTCAGAAGTACAAGGCTCGGAGCAAGAGAGGTGAACACAATTCCCTGTCCGATGTGCGGGTTTGCTCAAAGCTCTGCACGCATAAAGTGCGCGGTTTTGGCTGCTGTGGTTTGCAGGAATGCGTGTCAGTCTTAAAGGAACCGACAGTTGGCCAGGACATGTGATAAGATCATGGTTAAAATGAAAACACTGTAAGCTGTAGTGTCAGATTCAGGCATCCTTTTCGCAATCTCAGGAGGAATATATCTTCAAAGTACATTCAAAAGTTGCAAGAAACCTGTATGTCGAACGGCCGAGTGGAACAGCCTTGATGCTGCAGTGTAGCTTACATTACAGTGGTCAACACACGTCCAGAATGACAGGTGTATTGCACTCACAGCACGAGCTACGTCTGCAGTTCCAAACATTCCACATCTCAGAATTCGTGGTGCCAATGATGTGCCGGCCTTGCAATTTTCATCCTTGTCTATCACCATGGCCATGATGACTGTTTAAGCATTTAGACGTGCTGTCAACACTATAACGTGAAAGAAAACTGTGACTGCCTCAATTGGCACCAAATTTTATACTGTGAACTTATTTTCAGTTTGCGCTATCATATACCGACAAATGTTAGCTTCTTCGTGTTTTTTGTTTCTGCACCGTCTGTTCATAGTGCTTTCAATAGCCAAAGCGATAGTCGCATTCCTCATGGTGAAGTTAAAATTGCACTGCATTGGTGCCACGCTTGCTCAGATGTGGCGTATTTATTACTGCCAATGTAGCTTGTGCATTTCCGAGCACAACGCTGCATCATTCTAGGCATCAGAGTTGACCACTGTATGTAATCTGATCCTTGTATATGCACCATAATTTGTGCTTGGAATTAGATTAAGTGTATTGTTATCCATCCCTGCTCTATGCCGTGCTGCTAAAAAGTTCACACTGAGCAACAGCGCCACCATTGTGGCAACATTAGCACCACTTATCATGCAGTGGAGCATGTTTATGGAATGCACGCATTTGCAGCAAACCACCGTGCACGAACACGAACCCCTGTCACGCTCACCTCGCGGCACTGCTTGTAGCATGTGTTGTGTCTCACACAGTCGTTACAAGTTGAAAAAGTTCAATTATAAATATTTCACAGAATTTTCCACATTGCCATTTTATGACTAGACACTAAGCAGTAAGCTGTCCGTTGCACTAAAGTAAACAGCTACCCTAAATACGGGTTGTCGATCCCTTTAAGACACTTTAAGGTAACTTCGTTTCAAGGTTGTTGAACGTGGTAGAATGCAACTACTCCAACATTCGAGAACAGTGAGTAATGCCATAACTTGCGTTGCCAAAGCTAAACAAATTGAGTCCAAAATTTTGCTTGATTGAATGTTTTACACAAGTACATTACATATAGGGGACTGAAGCATACATAGGGGTTAAGCGTCATCTAAAACTGCCTGGGGACACTTATTCTGCTAACCCGGAGTAAAACGCGACAGCACAGTGCGCTTTTAGTCGTGATCGAGGAGCTCATTCAGCAGCAAATCTCTAAACTTTAATAGCCTCCTTTGCACGTGCTGCAGGAGTGAACGAATCAGAACCACTAAGCTCGATCACAATCACTCTCAGTCGCAAATGTAAAATGTGGGACTTGGTCATAAACTTCTCAATTTTTGAAAGCCACCTTAGGATTTCCTTTCTCACAATTCGATAGCTAAAACAAGCCTTGCCTTAACAAGCAGGTACGGCGAATTTACGAAGAATAAATACATTGTTTGATTCATAGTGTGGCAACCAAGTTCAGCCTTTGCCAGCTTGCTCTCCTTTCCTGACAGAGGGAAAAAGAATGCATGTCCAGGAAGCAGAAATCCTATACCTTCAGCAACTAGCTCGATAATTTTTCCTAATATGCTTACTGTGGCCAGTGGATGTCCTTGGTACATGTTTTGGATAGATGTCTACGTAGAGTTGTATTCATAATGAGGCCTAGCTGTTTTGAACTGTATCTTTCCACAAGTTAAAGGGGTACTGACACAAAAACTTTGGCCTCACATTTTTCTGCTGCAATGTGTTGCTGGGGCCTGTTAGTCATTACACGACACATCGTTTGCTGCAGCACGCGACAGATAATTAACTACAAGATTTTCTTTATCGATCAGTTTCGGTTTGAGAGAGCTCCGAAAACTGGGTGCAACTGTCGCCATCTAGCGTGTGCAGATCTTGACCACGTCACCACACAGAACTATGACACGCTTCCGCACGGTACGCATGATGAATTACTTTGGAATAGGAAATGCTACTGCAATGTCGCCAAACACGGATCTTTCAAAGCGTGCCCCACGGCCACGCAATCGCAACCAGCTGCCAAAACGGAAAGTATAGACTGCGGGAACAAACGTGGCAAAAAAAAAAAAATGGCGGCTAGGGCGTCAACAGAACTTGTTTTGTTGACTGCAGCGCGGTGACGTGTGGGAAGTAGGAGTCACCTCGGGGTCCCCTTTGATGGTGTTAATGGCGCGATGGAGTCGAGGGCTCACGCAAACTTCAAAATTATTTCAAAATACTTTCCCAGCTATATTTGCTGTTGATACTTTGCAGATGATATACGAATGTTCTTGGGAATCGACCCCACAGGCTATCTCGGCCATGAAATTTGTGTCAGTGCCCCTTTAACACGCACAAAAAAAAAAGGCATACAACGACACAGGCAGCAATTCCAACTAATCACTTAGAAGTGCCGTCATTCATCTGGTTTTTTTTTTGTTTTTTTTTATCCAAGTGGTAACTTGTAGCAAAATGCATCATGTAGCAAATCCCATTTGGGCCAGAAAGTGGTCCTATCAAACTAGTAACAGCCTCTACTAAACAACCTGTTCATGGTTTTGGAAAGACCTCAAAATTTGTGGCTAGAATTGTAATGCAGCAGTTCCTACACGCATGGGTATCAGTGCATATTGTGGAAAAATCTTTTAAACCTTTGCACAACTATCAACTCTGGGCTTTTCAATGCAGATTAACCCTGTCCTTTCAAATGGCCCAAGACAAAGGCTACAGCCGCATCCAGATGCCCTGGGCCGAGCCAGACCTTCCCCCACTGTCTGCAGCCCTGGCGCTTGCTTCCGAGTCTCCAACAGAGCTCCACCTCATGGACGCGAACGATCTCTCCGAAGACAGCATTTGTGCACTGCTCGAAAACCTCGCCACAAATGGCCACGTGAAAACTGTAAAAATAGAGACAACGGTGGACCGCAGACGAATAGCCACTGCCTTGTGCTCTGCACTCGCGTCCAATCGAACGGTCCAGGATCTCGAAGTCGGCATAAGCATAGACGCTTCTGACCAAGGGCTGTTTGGCAAGGTCGCCAAGGCACTCGCAACAAACCGCACGGTTACTCGGGTATGCTTCAAGAGCTCCCATATAAGCTTGAGATCACTCAAGTCCATCGCCTACATGCTGTCCAAGAACACGGCAGTCACCAGGCTGGAGCTGGGACTTTCTCAGTATACGCCTACCAAGCGCCTCGCCATTATTTCGCGCGGCTTGTTGAAGAACCACTCTGTCGTGCACTTCACGCTAACCTGCCTGCCGCATCCAAACCACGTCTCTTTCCGCGTCTTCAGTACGCTCCGACGAAACATCAGTCTTCTGAACCTAGCGGTGAGCTTGCTTACGTGCCGGAGGCTGAACAGACAAGCCGCCGAGACGTTCGAGCTTCTAAGTGACAATGCGTCGTTTGTTCCGTATGTGATGAAGGTGACAGAGAAGACCGAAGAGAGGGCAAGGTGGGCCGTCAAGTCGGCAAAAGTTTACATTCAGGAACACTACTTCGAACTCACTGGCGTTGTGAAGGGAAAGCTGGAGTGCCACCCCGGCACGGGCACACAGATTGACAGGCTCCATAGTGACTGCCTGTGCGCTATTACTCAGTATCTGAAACTGTCAGATGTTGTTCTTGTAGCAGACGACAGCCCTGTTAGACTCCGTAATAAACACATTTAATTTGCTGGTGCTTCACGTGTTTATTCATGCATTGTGCGGAAACAAGCTCGTATTACTGCTAACTATCTTATGATGTACTTATTGCTGGCACTAACTTACAATAAGATTGCCTTGACACTTGGTAAATAAGGAGGTGCCATACGCATTGCAAGTCGTCTCTTTGACGGTGCTTTTCTATATATACCAAATGGTAGCTTTGCTTTTGGTAGCATTGTTAATTGTGCTGCCATTGTTGTAATATAATGCCACAGTAGCTTTCTCTTGAAAGTCAGCGTCATGGTACCTAGCAGGTGGCCTTCATTCCTCTAAAAGTTGTGGGCTTTGCCAGCTAAGAGAAACCGAAGTCACTTATACTTGTGAAATATGTGGTGCAGTGTATCTGAGTGAATCATCTGTTCCATGTAAAGGTGATTGAGAACTGACTGCACATATGTAGGACATGTTACTTTCAGCTGTCTGTCTAGTCATCAGTAATTGCTACAAGTGATTAGTCAAATAAAGTGAAATGGCTGTGCATTTTGGTAGTCACTTAAAGAGTTTGGTGTTGCTTATGCAGTTGTAAAGTGCAGTACAACAACCCTGCCCTGCTTTTTTCGTGTCAGGAAACTACGCTTAACGCGCCATTAAGGACGTTGTGTCGCTGTGAAAATTGTGATTACTGTGGCAAGGTAGCTAAGTTTCATGGCAAAGCGTGCTAGCTTACGTGTTGTGCAGCCTTCTCAAAGATGCGGCTTTGGTTCCCAAGGTGGCCATATTTGTGAGGGGGCGACATTCGTAAAAGGGAGCCATGTAGGTGCATGTATAGCTGTATGTTAAAAAAATTCCAGGTGGTAAAAGTTACTTGGACCCCCACTATAGTTTACCTAATAATTATATTGAGGTTTTGTCGCGTAAAACACCAGCACTCTTTTTTTGATGGGCTCTAGCAGCACTGAAATGCACTGTCTGTAGGCTCTGCCAGCTGACAGAAATCGTAGCAGTACAACGACAGAGAGCTGTGGACTTGGGCAATTTTGCAACAGACAGCATGCTTTGTTGCCATAATCATAAAATTATGCGCATGATGTCTTGAATCTCAAATGAGACTGAGTAAAGCCCTTGCAGGGGATCTAAAGAGGCCCTGAAGGACGGCCGATGTTCTGAGATAAGATTTCAGCAACAGTGATTGCTTTGCATGGCGTAGGCCGTCACTCTTCAAGCGATTGAAGCAACTAGTAATTGACACTTTTGCAAAATCTTGAGTGCCTCCTAGCATATGCCTTGCAGACATCTGTAAGTTGGCTTTCCCGCAAAAATGTTTTACACACAAAACCTCTTGTTCTCAGACTGCTGTTCTTGCTTTGAGAGGGTTCACTCCTCTCCATTCCTGTGAATGTGTCCCAGCAGCTCCCAAGGCTTTCCAAGCAGTGCGGCAGAAATTTCAAACGTCATTGTACATTGCCTTCTGTACAGAGAGGAAGGGGGAAAGGCACGGAATAACTGTGAATGGAAAAAATGGTTTTCCTTGCAGCTTGTAGTCAAGGCTGTTCATGGGGAAAACAATCATGAGTGTGCCTTTGCAGTAGCTATTTTGCAAACTGTCTATTGCCCACCTTTCCTCAATCAGCCAGTCAGTGTGCATTGCAAGCGTTATGGCGATATCTCCATTAGTGATGGTCTCAGAATACGGCTTCAGTTCTGCAATTAGACTGCCGACACAGTTCACTAAGCCCAATGGGGAAACATCTGCCCTTTCCCAACACAAGTAAGGGTAGTGTCAAGGTAGCATAGGGAGATGAGGTACACATAAGCCGTAACAACTAACTACATGATGTAATTTCTTTTCTACGATCTTCCGCTCTAGTCAAACACTTAAATTCAGGATTTCTGGGGTTTTACATGCCAAAAACACACACAAAAAAGGACAAGTTCCTCCTCATGTGCCTCAAAAGTGCGCGGCCACCTTTGCTATGATATAAACTCCTAGCGACAGGAACCACATGCCAATTGAGCACTGCCAACTATTTTGCTCGCTTTTCAACACACTGTGTGCTGAATTACGACTAATTTCTGGACTTTATGGGAGCTTTTTAGCTAGCTCTGATACCACACTGCATTCACAATAGTTTATGAAAGGCGTTCATCACCTGCTAGTCTGCAAAACCAGTAAAAAAATTGACCTGCCTTTTATATACATGTCTACTGCCTGTTTCATTTTAATATATTTCAATCTGGTGTGTTATAATTTACCATACAGCTGAGTGCATAACTGTGACCTTGCCCTCATTTTGCCATGAACTTTCATTCCATGTTTATTCTGTGATATCTCCAAGAAGGGAACTAAGATTCATGTGGAGCTATACTCAATTATCACTTGTATGAAGCGTTATTTTTACTTGCATTTCATTTTGTTTGTCAGCGAATTGCTGGTAGTAGAGCATTGCGAGGATTAAATTTTTGAAGGGGTGGAGATAGAATCTTCCTGTAAATACGTGCATGCAAACATTTCAACTGCTGGTAGTATAGGGCATTGCCAGGATTTCATTTTTCGAAGGGGTGGAGATCAAACAGCTCCGTGTAAATGTGCGCATGCATACAGTAAATGTTGGTTGGTTGGTTGACCCTTGTTAAACTGGCGCGACCCACCTTCACGTATTGTAGTCTCTCGTTGTGTGCCTATGTGAAAATAGAATAAATACTGTGTCTATGTGAATTCCCTTGCCTTTATTTTGTGTCAACTGTGACCTTTCCGCATCATTTGTTTGAGCGCCTTGGCCATGCCGTGCAACCATTATTTGTTCAACAGACAGGGGCTGGAATTCGTAAAGTCTGCGCATTGCATGGTTCACGCCCGAGCGCATGCTCTTTGGAGGCGTATGTACAGTCGACCACGAAAGTTAGCGGACTCATTAGAAGCGTATGTACAGTCGACCACGAAAGTTAGTGGACTCATACAAAGCATATGTACAGTCGACCACGAAAGTTAGCGGACTCATTGGAAGCGTATGTACAGTCGAGCACGAAAGTTAGCGGACTCATTGGAAGCGTATGTCTAGTCGACCACGAAAGTTAGCGGATTCATTGGAAGCGTATGTGCAGTCGACCGCGAAAGTTAGCGGACTCATTGGAAGCGTATGTACAGCCGACCACGAAAGTTAGCGGACTCCTTGGAAGCGTATGTACAGTCAACCACGAAAGTTAGCGGACTCATTGGAAGCGTATGTGCAGTCGACCACTGAGCCGACTCATTGGAAGCGTATGTACAGTCAACCGCGAAAGTTAGCACTCATTGGAAGCTTATGTACAGTCGACCACGAAAGTCAGCGGACTCCTTGGAAGCGTATGTACAGTCGACCACGAAAGTTAGCTGACTCATTGGCAGCGTATGTACAGTCGACCACGAAAGTTAGTGGACTCATTGGAAGCGTATGTACAGTCGACCACGAAAGTTAGCGGACTCATTGGAAGCGCAAGTACAGTCGACCACAAAAGTTAGCGGACTCATTGGAAGCGTATGTGCAGTTGACCACTGAGCGGACTCATTGGAAGCGTATGTACAGTCGACCGCGAAAGTTAGCAGACTCATTGGAAGCCAATGTACAGTTGACCACGAAAGTTAGCGGACCCATTGGAAGCGTATGTGCAGTCAACCACTGAGCGGACTCATTGGAAGCGTATGTACAGTCGACCACAAAAGTTAGCGGACTCATTGGAAGCGTATGTGCAGTTGACCACTGAGCGGACTCATTGGAAGCGTATTTACAGTCGACCCCGAAAGTTAGCGGACTCATTGGAAGCGTATGTGCAGTCGACCACTGAGCGGACTCATTGGAAGCGTATGTACAGTCGACCACGAAAGTTAGCACTCATTGGAAGCGTATGTACAGTCGACCACAAAAGTTAGCGGACTCCTTGGAAGCGTATGTACAGTCGACCACGAAAGTTAGCGGACTCATTGGAAGCGCAAGTACAGTCGACCACAAAAGTTAGCGGACTCATTGGAAGCGTATGTGCAGTTGACCACTGAGCGGACTCATTGGAAGCGTATGTACAGTCGACCGCGAAAGTTAGCAGACTCATTGGAAGCCAATGTACAGTTGACCACGAAAGTTAGCGGACCCATTGGAAGCGTATGTGCAGTCAACCACTGAGCGGACTCATTGGAAGCGTATGTACAGTCGACCACAAAAGTTAGCGGACTCATTGGAAGCGTATGTGCAGTTGACCACTGAGCGGACTCATTGGAAGCGTATTTACAGTCGACCGCGAAAGTTAGCGGACTCATTGGAAGCGTATGTGCAGTCGACCACTGAGCGGACTCATTGGAAGCGTATGTACAGTCGACCACGAAAGTTAGCACTCATTGGAAGCGTATGTACAGTCGACCACAAAAGTTAGCGGACTCCTTGGAAGCGTATGTACAGTCGACCACGAAAGTTAGCGAACTCATTGGAAGCGTAAGTACAGTCGACCACAAAAGTTAGCGGACTCAATGGAAGCGTATGTGCAGTTGACCACTGAGCGGACTCATTGGAAGCGTATATACAGTCGACCGCGAAAGTTAGCAGACTCATTGGAAGCCAATGTACAGTTGACCACGAACGTTAGCAGACTCATTGGAAGCGTATGTGCAGTCGACCACTGAGCGGACTCATTGGAAGCGTATGTATAGTCGACCACGAAAGTTAGCACTCATTGGAAGCGTATGTACAGTCAGTCGACCACGAAAGTTAGCGGACCCCTTGGAAGCGTATGTACAGTCGACCACGAAAGTTAGCGGACTCATTGGAAGCGTAAGTACAGTCGACCACAAAAGTTAGCGGACTCAATGGAAGTGTATGTGCAATTGACCACTGAGCGGACTCATTGGAAGCGTATGTACAGTCGACCGCGAAAGTTAGCAGACTCATTGGAAGCCAATGTACAGTTGACCACGAAAGTTAGCAGACTCATTGGAAGCGTATGTGCAGTCGACCACTGAGCGGACTCATTGGAAGCGTATGTACAGTCGACCACGAAAGTTAGCACTCATTGGAAGCGTATGCACAGTCAGTCGACCACGAAAGTTAGCGGACCCCTTGGAAGCGTATGTACAGTCGACCACGAAAGTTAGCGGACTCATTGGAAGCGTAAGTACAGTCGACCACAAAAGTTAGCGGACTCAATGGAAGCGTATGTGCAGTTGACCACTGAGCGTACTCATTGGAAGCGTATGTACAGTCGACCGCGAAAGTTAGCAGACTCATTGGAAGCCAATGTACAGTTGACCACGAAAGTTAGCAGACTCATTGGAAGCATATGTGCAGTTGACCACTGAGCGGACTCATTGGAAGCGTATGTACAGTCGACCGCGAAAGTTAGCACTCATTGGAAGCGTATGTACAGTCGACCACGAAAACCTCAATGATATGTGCACTCAAGTATCAGACAGAGGCTTCTACCGACATATCCCTTTTCTCAAACAGAAAGCATTGACGATCTGGCACTCCCCGACGCGAGTGATTCCTAAATGCACATGGCTCGAGCATGGTCATTCTTGATTTGACACAAAAATTGGATTTTAGGTTAAAGTGGCGAGTTGAGCTTGCTTGTTTGTTGCCTGTCAATCTCTGGCACATACCCACTCTGGGGCGTTCGCCAAGAAAATGTCTAGCCTATATATAACTACAAAATGTTGCTACATGATGATGATGTTTCTCGTACTTCTGGCTCGTCCATGAAGTGGCATCGGCCAAGAACCAGGTGGCAGGATAAATTAATTGCCCCTTTATCTTGGCGCAACCCACCATGGGGTATCGGCCATGAAATGAACGGTGCCTTGCTACATAAAATAATTCGTTCATAATTTCAAAATGGCCTTTATAAGTTATTGGGATTAGGTACCTCAGCACTCGTTGCCATCGCTTGGGTTCCGTACGTTGTCTGTTTTCTGTGCTGTAGAGCACCGGAATTAAATTTTAGGTCGCAAATATTTTATTCTTATTTCTCGAAATCTGGCTAAATATATATTGGCGCACGAACACGTTGTGAGGCCTTCAAAGAAGCGTGAAGACGCCCGTTGGGTAGGCGCACAATGGTGCACATTGTACGATCGCAACTTTCTCGTTGTTGGTTTCCCTGCGGATCGCGAGGAGCATGTGAAACGAGACATCCCACGGGCGCGTGGCAGCCATATTGACCCAATCACGGGTGGCTCTTGCAGTCAGTGCCGTTGCACAGCTACTGACCTGTGAACATCGACAGCGAGCGGGTCTCGGGCGACCGAACAAACTCTGCACGACGCCATGACAACCGAAGACGCAACCGGGGTCGAGGCCCTCCCATCGGAAGACCCGTACGCCAGCGATAGCGAGAGCATCTCCTTCTACTGTATCGATGACGTAATGGCCCGCCTCACGAAACGCGGTCTGAGCTTCGAGCGAGCCTGCCAGTACAGGCCCCGGCACCGGGACTGCTGGCTGCGTCGGGACCTGGACCGATGGAACAAGGTGCTGCACCCGGGCAGCCTCGAACTGGTCGAAACCATGCCGGGCAGCCTGGCCATCCTCTCGACGAGCACCACGCGGCGTCTGTACTACTCTGAAGACGACGTGCGCACCGCCGTCTACGTCATCCGCCAGCTGCCGAAGGTACACCGCTGCGTGCAGCACATCAAGCTGGACGGCGAAATGATGTGGTTTTTATGTAGACTGAACTACAACGTGGCGATGACGCTATGCCATAGCGCTAACCTCCAGCACCTCGAGCTCTACGGTTGGCGCGGAACCAGCATCTTCTGCGGGGAAGAGCTCTCGGAAGCGCTGGAGGGTCTCCGACACCTGAAGAGCATCACCTTCTGCTGCCTGCCCGTCAGGCGGTCCATGTCGCTTTTTCTCACCAACCTGCTGGTACGAAACGCGTGCCAGCTGACTGCGTTGACCCTCGCTGACAACAGCATGTTGCGCGACACCATGAACAGCCTGCTGCGGGCGTTGCAGTGCTGTCGCTTTCTCAGCGAGCTCTCCATAGTTGAGAACAGCCTGTCAACAAGAAACGTGGCCTACCTCGCGAAGCTGCTGCGCACGTCAAAGTCGTTGGCAAAACTGGCGCTCAACGAGAGCCTAGGCAACAATGTCAGCCTTTACGCCCTGTCGGAGGCCCTCAAGGTAAACACGTCCCTCATACAACTTCACGTTTGCCAGTGCGGGGGAAGGCTGGAAGTTCTCTTTGAAGCACTCACCGTTAACTCGACACTGCAGTGCCTGGACCTGAACGGTTGCAACATCTACGCTGGCACTGCAGACTCCCTCGCGACAGCCCTGGAAAAAAACACCGGGCTGAAGAAGTTGATACTCGATCATGCCCACCTTGACAACGACTCAGTGCGGACACTTGCCCGTGGGCTGGAGGCAAATCGTTCTCTCGAAACAATATGTCTGACGAGAAACAGCATCGACGTCAGTGCGGTCAAGGTGTTTTCCACGATGCTGCGCAAAAACAAAACCTTGAAAAGTGTGGAATTCGGCTACGTCGAAGGTTCGGAGCAGGAAAGGTACCAGATTTTTTTTTTATTCATTGAGCAGTTATGTACTATGCACACGCAAAACACACCTTATCATGCATGCGGTTCACAGAAATACACTACACTCCCTAAGTATTTTACTTCCATTCCTATTTAACGCTTTGCTGTTCAAAATATTTCTCCACATTGTAGCCTTAAATTAAATGACTCAAAGCGCAAGTAAAAAAAAAACTTTTTGCAGATGGCGTATAATGCTGTGAGAAAACGTATGTGTGAATGAAACACACAAAAAAAAAACTAGCTCAGCAGTGCCCAACCACACACTGCTGCCACCGTATTGCGTTTTCAGGCGCCACTAAACGGACCGCAAAAGGCTAATGTGGCGAAGGACGATGGGAACTGCTTCCACTCTTTCTAAAGCACTAGAAAATTGCATATACTGTTCTATGGATAAAGGTAACAACACAGTGCAAGTAAATACAAGAAAAGGAGGAAAGAGTTGTCTTTCCCATTGTCATTGTTTCTTCAGCTAGCTGGAGTTGTATTTCTCCCCGTATGAGCCAACTAGGCCAACAACACGTTCTCGTATGTTCTACTGGCAGAGCTGAAATATTTTCACAAAGAGGACATTTCGTACCACAGCATTTGAAACCACATGTTAGAAGATGCTATTGGCCAGTTGTAGCTTGTACAAACAGTTATTTGCACATGTTCGGTATTTTAGCAATGTCAAGGCCATTGGGCACACTCCTTCTAAATTAGGGCTCCCACGTACAGGGTAGTTTTCACTGGAAGTATGCCCAATTCGGTTCAAATTTCATAACTGCTATTGACTTCTTTGTGCCAGCAGCAGAAATGAGCTAATCACAGTCGTGAATCCTATGCTGATATATCTCCACCACAACCAAAAGTTCAGCGTACATGACGAGTGCAAAACTGCCCGTTGTCTGTGCTGTAAACTTCTCAAAATGAGAGCTCCTCATGACATGAAAGGTGCCAGCAGCCATGTGGTCAAAGAATCGCATTTGAAATACCACTGTACAAGTGAGTGTTGGCATATACACCGTAGCAGCTAAGTACTAGGACTTGTAACCTGTGAAAAAATGTCTTGACATTACTTTTCAATGCAGATTGACCTTAGCCTTTCAAATGGCCAAAGACAAAGCCTACAGCCGGATCCAGATGATCTGGACTGAGCCAGATTTTCTGCTGCTGTCTGCAGCTGTGGCAAATCCTTCTGAGTCTCCAACCGAGCTTCACCTAATCTGTCACTTCGAGCTTATCAAAAGTAACGTCTGCGCAGTGCTTGAAAAGCTTGCCACAAACAAGCACGTGAAAAGTGTACGACTCTCTGTTGCAACTGAAGTGCATCGAGAAGTCATTGCTGCAATGTGCTCTGTGCTCTCCACGAACAAGACAATCCAAAATCTTGCTATCCGTGTCGCCTCCGGCGAATCTGACCGTGGCCTTTTTGGCGAAGTAGCCCAAGCTCTCTATGAAAACAACACTGTGACTAAAGTGCGCTTCAGTGGCCCTGAGGTAACCCGGAGGTCGGCCAACTGTATTGCTTCGATGCTCTTGAAAAACACCACAATTGTGAGCCTGAATTTGGACATCTCTCACCTGCCCAGCAAGCGCCTTGCCATAATTTCACGCGCCCTGATTAAAAACCACTCTGTCGTTGAATTCAGGCTGGCCCGTTACCCATTCACAAACAAAGTCTCATTTCGCGTGTTTCGCGCCACCAGTCGGAACGTTGGTCTCCTGAACATGGCTGCACGATTCGTCACGCGCGAGAAGCTCGACGAAGAGGCAGCCAGGGCGTTCGATGACGTCTGTGGAAAAGCATCGCTTGTTCCACACATGATGAACGTGACCAAGCACACCGAGAGCAAGATCGAAACGGCCATACTGTCCGCCAAGTGTTTTGTCCAGAATAACTTCTTCCGGCTAGCTGGCATCGTCAAGGAAAACATCGTTTGTCACCCTGGCTTGACCAAGCAGTTCGATTCCTTGAATCATTACTGCCGTGTTGCCATCGCTCAGTATCTGAAGCTTTCAGATGTCTTAGCAGCTGATAACATTGAGAAACCATAATACACGCTCGCGATTTACTGGCATCATCCCTGTGTTGTGTTCGTACCTACAAGAACCAAGTAAATCCAACGGACAAGCCACGAGAGGCGTAGGGAACGTAGTTTTTAACTGTAGCATAGTAATTATGGCTTTAAATAAAATGAATTTCACAGGTGGAAAATCAACTTATTCCTTTAGTGAGACCCGAACCCACAACCTTTGCAGTTTGTCGATTCGGATTTGACTGACGACGGATGATTTTTCCACTGCTTTAGTTCATTTCAGCTTATGTTATTACTGTACTTCAGTTGGAAAGTGCCGAGTTCAAATCCCACTGACAAAATGGGTGATTTCTGTCCCACCTACTTCGTTTTAATTTGTGCCATAGATACTACTCAACCGTTAATGACAGCATTTAATGTTGTTATTGCTTTTCTGGGCCAATTGTTTATTGAATACATTCAGTGTTGCCTCACAAAGAAGTGGCCTCCTCAATGAAGTTCCCCTTCCTATTCAGAACGAAGGTACACGACATTGAGGCCCGGTTTAAACTTCATTATAGCTAGTTGTGACTAGTCTGCTGACAGTGATAGCCGAGTGGTCTCACTCTTCTTTCAGAAGGGCAAATTTCCCACCTAATTTGACTCAACAATCATTCCTTTGTTTTTTTTTTCATCCTTATATTAAGTGTTGAAGCAACTTAAGTGGATTACTTTTTTCTCTGATATCGAACTACCTTTCCATTCAACATTCTTTCTTGCCGTTTTTTCGGTTGTCCCGTTCCATCCGGGCACCACGAGCCTACCAATGGCAGCGTGCCTTGCACTGACAAGCTTCCCCATTTTTTATTTTACGTGTGCTTGCACGACCGTGCCTAAAGCGTGGCTGCATAGGTGACCTCAACTCCCTCTCCGCCTCCTCAAAAAACCTAAAGTTACTGCATATGCTACCTAAAGGTAGCATATAAGTAACTCTAGAAAAACCTTTCTCGCTACGCAGCTGCTGATCACCGTGCTTGTGTAAAGATCCATGTGGCATGAAACTTCGATTCCGCGGTACCTAATAATTGCGGAGGAGGTGGGGGGGGGGGGGGACACTAAATAAAAGAGATAATACCTGGGGTTTTACGTCCCAGACGCCGTAGTGGAGGGATATATTGTTCTTTAACGCGCATTCGTATATCGCTCAGTTTACAAGAGGCACACTCAAAGCGAAAAAAAAAAAAAGAAAACGTTCTGTGAACGATAAAGATACCCTCCATGGGGAAAATCAATCGTCAGCATCACGTTAACAACAATGCGACTGCGGGCAATAGTTGTAGAAGTCTGTCGTCGCATATTTCGAATCATATCATAAGCGACACGCTTGTTTTGCCTTTCCGACATTTACTTATTTATTTTCATTAAAGCTTACATTTCTTTCCTCAGCGAGCGTTGCGCGAAGAGAAAGACGATAGCTCTGCCTTGTTAAGTACAGTGTGGCCAATCCCCCATTAGGGTATGAGCCAAGATCTCCTAGGAGACAAGACAAGACAAGACAACCAGCGCGCGAACCGCGTTCCACTTTGCGAAAAAGGGGGAAAAAATAAAACAAGAAAAGCACTCAAGCGAGAGCGCTCGGGCTTCGGCTTTCTCTCGGCCCGTCTCGAATCACTTGACCACTTCGACAACGTCGCCGTACCCGCCGCCAAGTGCACGTCTACGGCCCGTGTTAGCGCGTGTTTTGACATCATTTACAGCACTCACGAGCTGCCGCGCTTGCCGTGCCACGTGTGGAATCTCAAGGAGCTGCACTGCACATTCTGCTAGCGTCGCTTTTCCTCCGATACTGTGAGTATTGCTCGGATTGACATGGGAGCATAACCGAGGCATCCTGTGCACATTCAAGCGAGAGCCGCAACTTAAAACTGCAATCGCGTCTTGGAAACGTACGTTATTCGATTCAGCTTTACTTAGTGTCTGCGCGCTTTACATGATGCATTTGGTGATCACGAAATGTCGCCGATGTTGCCTTTGCTGCATCTCACGGCCGAATCCAGTGGCCGAACCAGAGAGCAGCACCTATTATAGAGTTTCTCACAATTGTACCTAGAGGGAAATCTGGCGCTAGTGAGCTGCTGGATGGAAGGGGATGATGGGATACGTGAGCTTCGAACTTGACTCGGATTTGTATACCTCTGAAAAACCCGTCTGACCACGTTGAAATGATTTGTTTTTTACTAAACAAAAAACACATAATAAGCCGTTTATTTTTGTCATTGCACGAAAACGTGTTGTGTTGAACACTACAACCTTCTACGTTTATGTACAATTTTACGAAGCGTAAAAAGTAACCGACGGCCGCTAAACTTGGCAGACAGACGACAATGCGGGCGTTCTTTCCGCCACTTTCATGTCGTCTGTTTCTTTCCTTCGCCGTTTAGTTGTGCTGTCAAGGTGAGTGGCCTTTGATTTTAGAATATAATACGCGTGAATGAGATCTGCTTTAAACATTTTGTTTTACAAGAGCTTTATTTACGCAGCCGTATTTGCTTTTGAGCCGATGCCTCGCCTAACACCAGCCAACATAAACCTCGCAGACACACGTACTAGAGTGCCTTGAATATTTATATATTCTAGGCACTCTACACGTACCATAACTCTATGCACATACCGCCATTCCCAGCCACGGAGTGTTCCCAGCGCTCCAACATCGCCCCTTTAGAAATTTGCATAGACGGTAGCGCAACACTTTCCTCTAGATATTTGTGACAAACTCTATGACACCTACTAACGGGGAGACGCGCATCTTCCTTTCACATCGACAATAACCTTTTCTTGGATATTTCATGCTACGCATGTATGCTTCCGCGCTATGTAGTCCGGTGCAATATGCACCAGTTTCGGTTTTGATTTTTCTGTCTGTACGGGAAAAATACAGATACATCTTTTGCGTTTTTTTATTTGAAGACCATCTAGCAAAGGCTAGAAATTTCGCTTGCGCTATCGCTCGGAGGTTAATTATTTGTGAAAAGCAGGTGACCACTTCAGCCCACAAAACAGTGACGAAATCGCCACGCATGGCATTACACGTGTGTAAGTGATTCTTATAAAAGATAGATAAAAAGAGAAACGTGAGCCCCGTAACTGTCTGCATTTTTGTGCAACACCTCAACACTGACTAACGGGAATGGGGGTAAGGAGGAAATAAAACGAATATGGAGGAAAAAAGGGATAGGGTTAGATTGGGGCAGGGACATATAGACCCACATACAGAAATAAGCAGAAGATGGAAAAGATGGACACGGTCGCAAGAGTTCCAAGACGGGGCACCAATCAGCGAGAGCTTCACGGCGTCAGGAGATGGCGTAGGGCGAGCCGGTCGGCCAGAGCTGCGCTGTCGTCGGAGATCGCGGGGACACAATCAGTCGTCACGAAATCCAGCTAGCGAGTTCCCCCGCATGCTACACCGCACTTGCAACTGCGGGAGAGAGCTACGCGCGAGGAGGATGGCAGCCAACACAAGCTCGAGACGTGGGTGGTTGCTGACAGTCAAACCAAGCTGATACAGATACCGCGAGGTGTGGCGTTTCACGTGCAGTTGCTCGGCACAAATATCAAAACTGATTTCTTAAATCTGCACTAGGCAACTATATTAGCCGTCGATGTTTTGTAGATGACGCGTGTGTATTGCACAGATCTACCTCATAAGTTATTTTGCGTTGAAAACCTCGTGTCAATACTCATTGCGGTTAGATGCATGATTGATTCTGAGCTCGTGACATCAATCGTCTTACATGTTTTCACCCCCTTTTTATTTTACAGTTCGAACCACCACTTCAGAATATGCCACCAAACTTTGACTGTGAACTGTTGCCTGAGTGTCCCATGAATCAAATCAGCATGAACATCTTTATGCGAGGGCGGTGAAACACTTGTGCATAACATCACAAAATCAATCTGCCGGCCAGGGAAGCAGAAAACCAAGGTTGAAAAAAAACACACCAGAGTCAAACTTGGCCTCGGAATCAGGAAAGACATTCGCCACTTATGCCAACTCCTCCATGGAAGTCAACATATGTCGACCAGAAAACACCTGGGGACAAATGCAACGTCCTGCAAACAAGCGATCCCACATCTGCTGCTACTGCTTCAAGTCGTTTGCCAATAATAGCAATCTTCAACGCCATGTTCGTACTCGGTGCAAATATCGCTGTCCTCAAGTTTTACCCAATGGCACAGGTGTCGTGAAGCACAATTCTCCAGTGAAAGATGTTAGTTGTGAAATGCTCGTTTGTGACCGGTGTTCCAAAGGCTTCTCCAGGAAGGCAGATTTCAATCGACACATTGACCTAGAACACAGAGACGGGCAGACGAGCCACAGCTGCTACTTGTGCCCTGACGCCTTTGACAATGTGTTGTCTCTACAGACCCACCTCAATGCCCACATGTCAGACTCAAACAAGCTACATGTCGATAGCCTGAAGCGTGAGAGCGATGAACAGCATCATGACTGTTTGCCAGAACCGCAGTACAGCTGCAACAGCTGCAGCGTAATGTTTGCCGACGAATACGTCCTCGCCGAGCATGTACTGATCGCACATTCCCTCGAGCTGCTGTGCATGGATAAGAAGCCACTGTTCAATAAGCATTGTGCTGATGAATGCGAGGTGATGGACGACTTTGACAATACAGTACATGAGTTGTTGGCCATGCCGTCCCATGATTGCAACCCTTGTGCCGAGACCTTCAAGGAAGCATCCGGCCTTGCAGAGCACATCGAAAACAACCATCCAAGGGCGAGTTGTTCTCTGGACAAGCAACAGGAGAATAATGCAAATCATCATGAGGGGACATCTGTGACGATGGCGACTTGCCAGGTCAAGAAGCCCATAACTCCCATTCACCACGCATGCCACCTCTGCCCCGAAGGGTTTGCAAAGGGCACCACTCTGCTACAGCATGTTCACATAGTCCATGGTGCTGTCACGAAACATTTGGACACAAAATTTCCTGGTTCGAGCAAGCAGAGCAACTTCAAAGAAGCCCATTTCTGCGAGGCCATAACTGCCATTCACCACGCATGCCACCTCTGCCCCGAAGGGTTTGCCGAAGGCACCACACTGCAACTACATGTTCGCACAGTCCATGGTGCTGTCACGAAACATTTGGACACAAAATTTTCTGGTTCGAGCAAGCAGAGCAACTTCAAAGAAGCTCATTTCTGCGAGACCATAACTCCCATTCACCACACATGCCACCTCTGCCCCGAAGGGTTTGCCGAAGGCACCACACTGCAACAACATGTTCGCACAGTCCATGGTGCTGTGACGAAACATTTGGACACAAAATTCCTTGGTTCGACCAAGCAGAGCAAGTTCAAGAAAACCCATATCTGCGATCAATGTTCCAAGAGTTTTCGCTCCAAGGGGCACCTGACACGACACCAGATGACACATACGTTGTCGAGGCCTTTTGCATGTCACCTCTGTCCAGGGACATTCACCCAGAAGGGCATCTTGAAACGACACATTCAGCGGCACTCCGGCCTCAAGCGCTTCTCCTGCCCACACTGCTCCAAGGGCTTCCTCATCAAGGCTGAACTGCACATTCACATGCGCACGCACACGGGTGAGCGGCCTTACGTCTGCGAAGTGTGCTCGGCTGCGTTCTCTGCGCGAGACAACCTGCGAAAGCATGAGGCCACTCACACAGGCTTGAGACCTTTTGCATGTCCGCAGTGTCCCAGGTCTTTTACCAGGTGCCAGACTCTAAAACGCCACTTACGGAGGCACACGGGGGAGAGGCCCTTTGCGTGCACGTTGTGCCCGAGGAAGTTCACACGCCGGAATCTGCTCCGTGAGCACACTGAAGCAGTCCATCAAGTTAGAACTCCTGCCACTTAATTGTTATGTTATACCTGAAGTCAACAGACTGAATGGAACTTGTCTCTGATACATTCAATGGGTTACTAAGCAGCTGGTGAAATAATGTCTTACAAAAAGCAAATTTACACAAGTTGTCAAGTTATTATCGGTCACGTATAAGTGTATCGTGCATATTTATTGTGATGATGGGCCTTGCATTGTGACACCCTGCCTCTCGATGCCAAGTTCAATTTCTTATCGCTGCTGAGGACACATGATACTTCGATGTGCAAGGGTTCTGCAGGATGGAAAGGGTGGCTTGAGGGTATTCACAGAATTCAATTCAGACGTGTACAGCCTACGCCCCAAACCCTTCCACTTGTTTCAATAAGATTTGGTTTTTCAGTAATGATGAACCATAGTACAAGTTAGCAAAAGAACAATAGCTCCTGGCCACCCTCTTCCTACAATTGTGCTGTTCTGCAGCCCCCATCGTTATTTCATGTCCGTTTTTCTTTCTCTCTTTCAGTGTTGGAAAATTGTGCATCAGTGCTAGCCCAGTTTCCTATACCGTGCTGTTGTGCATCTCATGTGTGTGTGTGTGTGTGTGTGTGTGTGTGTGTGTGTGTGTGTGTGTGTGTGTGTGTGTGTGTGTGTGTGTTTGTGTGTTTTAACAAGACAATGCAATTTAAGATGGCTAGAAACTAACGCCATAGAATCTGTTTAGTGGTGTAACCTCGTTTAACGAGCTGAGAGGTCAACTTGCAAGGGTTGTCTTGAACTCTCATGTCTGCTGTCACTAAAAGGAAATAAACGTGGCTTTGGCTTGACTTCGAATGCATGAGTGGCATTGTGTCACAGGCTCACAGCATGCTCTCGCACTTTTAATGGAAGCTTTTTAAAAATGAAATCATTTGGAAACTCCAGCACTTCTGAAAGGCAGAGACTACATGTTTGTGCTTGGTGGACAGGCCAAGAGCAATGTGCCAGCGATTATAGGATGCTAGATGTGTAAAGATGTTTATGAGCCTAATCTAATAAAATTGAGGAAGTTACAAGCAGTTAACTAATGAGCAAAACAACTAGCCACCAACTGAGTGAAGATCCTCAATCTTGCACTTTTGTCGAAGTCTGAAGTCATCAAAAGCTCCCGAGTTTTTTTATGTGCCAAATCTCATACGCACACAGCATGCCGACAGGCCGTGGCTGTGTTGCTGAGACGCTGGCAAAGAGATGCTAAATAATGCTGTTGTACAAACACGAGGTCCATCTATTCTCATAAGTTTGTCCCATTGCCACAAGTTGTCTGATGAAAGCGAGGGAGTTTAGAGAGGCCAAATGAGTATATTTATGATTGACAGGGCTTGTGCATTTGTGGCCACCCAAGTTAATTTTGGGATTGGCAGCGAAAGGGTTAAGCAGCTGTTTGCAGCATTGGTTCATGCAGCAGATGACTGCCTTACGTGCTTGACAGTCACACCCCTGCTTGACATGATTTTGTGAAAGAAAACTTTCTTTAAGGTATGTAGCCAGGAGCGGCACCATGGCGGGGGGGGGGGGGGGGAACGGGTGCAAACAGTCGATGTGAAAAGATTAAACATACAAGCACTCGGATTAACAAGCTCATGTGTTGATTCTGCAACTTTTCAGTCCCAACCAACATACAGGGGCTGTGCCAGGATTTTTAGGGGCGAAGCTCCTTAAGGCGTGGGTCTGTCGATACCTTGTATGTATGTAGTCTACGTAGGCACCGGTGACACATAACCGCTCTAGAGAGGGTATGAGCCACAGGGGATGCGAGATGGGAGATTTTGGTACTTGGAGTGTTCACTAGATGGATACATGAACGGACTGATGGACGGGTAGATGCAAGGACGTATGGATGCACAACATACAGACAGATGGATGGACAGACTCGCGGACGGACAGATGCATGGATGGACGCTCGGACGGACGGAAGTACGGACGAGCTGATGGACCCTTCGTCCCACTCATCATCATTCACTCTGTGGATTTGCTGAGATTTTTTTTTTCAGGTGGGGCACAGATGACAATTGTGTTTTTTCAGGGCGGGGGGGGGGGGGGGATGGGGCAGGGAGGCACAGAACTTATGCGATGTGTTTCGACTATGCTTACTCTTAGGGGGCAAAAGGGGGGCATTCGAGAAAGTCTGAGGAAGGTAGGATGCACTCAGAGCGAAAAACAAAAAGAGCATACTGTGAATGATGAGAATGTATACACTTGGGGAAATGATGCTTGCCAACGTGTAAATAACGAAGATGTGGCAGCTGTGCATAAACGCACAATGTCTGTGGTCCTATTTTTTTTATATCTTCACCGATGTTCGGCTGCCGAATGCTTGTCTTTCCAACATGTTTTTGAAATTTCATTTTATCATTAAAAGATGGTCCCAACTAGACACATGTCCTGCTATCTCGGTGTAGTGTTTTTTTTTTTTCACGATCATTGCGTAAAGAAATATATTTCCCTTCTTGTGCACGAATGTGAAAAAAAGAAAAAAAAGAAGGCACTATAATCAGATTATCGTGATTATAAGATTGCTTATTTCCTTTCATACTGTCTTTTTCAATTTATTGCACTTTTTTTGTGATGTTTTCTCTTTTTACATTTTTTTGGTAAGCTGTAGTGCCATGCATACCATTCATAAGCTACAATACCTTTTCTTGACCGATCCCCTGGAGTGGATACATGCAATGGAGTACAAAAAATAATAATAAATGAAGTGAGAGTACTTGTGTTTTCTTAATTAGGTTGTTCACTTAATTTATTATCTATTACTAATAAAAACCTTTATATTTTCTACATCTGACAGAGCATCAAAATTTTATTATAAACTTGGTAATGTTTTTTATTCTATAACCTCTATTAATATAAAATCCTTAAAGATTTTATGAGACCACTCCATTCTTGGCCACTTCCCCACAGTGGGTATGAGCCACAAGAGAAGGTGAACAAGAGAGCATTCTGTCCAGGGGCGTAGCCAAGGGGTAGCAATGAATATATCCTCGCCGAGCATCTACTGATTGCTCATTCTCCCGAGCTGCTGTACACGGACAAGAAGCCATCGTTGAGTGAGCTTTGTTCAGGTGCATGTGAGGTGAACGAAGAACTTGACAGTTGAGGCAATGAGACGTCGGCCGCGCCCTCCCATTATTGCAACCTTTGCCCTGAAAGCTTCGAGGATGCATCCGACCTTGTGGAGCACATCCGAAACCATCCTAGTGCGAGTTCTCTGGAGAACGAACAAAAGGATAACCCGAATCCTCACGAGAGGAAACCTGTCAAGATGGGGACTCACCAGGCCAGGGAGTCTGTAACTCTTATTCACCTCACATGCCACTTCTGCTCCGAAGGTTTTGCCAAAGGCACCACTTTGCAACAACACATCTCACAATCCACAGTGCTGTTACAAAAGGTTTAAACACAGAATGTCCCCGTTCTAGCAGGCAGAGAAATTTCAAGAATACGCATTCCTGCGATCAATGTTCCAAAAGTTACCTTACTAAGGGCAACTTGACACGACACCAGGCCATTTGCATGTCACCTCTGCCCAAGGACTAACACCCTGAAGGGCATCCTGAAACGACACATTCAGTGGAACTCCGACGTTAAGTGCTATTCATGCCCATATTGCTCCAAGGGATTCCTTGTCAAGGCCGCCATGTACGTTCACATGCGCAAGCACACAGGCGAGCGGCCATACGTCTGCAAAGTGTGCTCAGCTGCGTTCTAGGCACGAGACAACCTGCGGCAGCATGTGGCCATTCACACGAGCTGGAGGGCCTTTCCATGCCCACTGTGTCCCAAATGTTTTGTCAGGTACCAGGATCTGAAACGCCACTCACTGAGGCACACGTGGCAGAGACCCTTAGTGTGCGTGTTGTGCCGGAGGACATTCACCCGCCAGCATCTGCTTCGCGAGCATGTCGAAGCTGCCCATCAAGTGATTGAATAAAACTCCCGCCACATAATTATTGTGCTGTACTTGAAGTCAATTGATTGAACGCAACTTGTCTGTGATAAACTGAAGAAGTTGCTAGGTTGTTGGTAAAATAATGTCTTAAAAAAAGCTCTTCGAAGCCGTTGTAAAGTTATTATTGGTCACCGTTATGGGCAAGGTGCATCTTTATTATGATGGCAATCTTTGGCATTGTGACACCCTCCCCAGTTCCTCTATTCTTTAATCACTGCTGAAGATACATGATGCTTCAGTGTGCAGGTGTTCCACAGGGTGAGAAGGGCAGCCTGAGGATATTCATACAACTCATTTCAGAAGTGTAGAGGCTGTGCCCCAGACCCTTCAGCTTATCTTACTAACCATAGTACGAGCTAGCCAAAGAGCAGCAGCTCCTGGCGCCTGTCTTCTCACAATTGTGCTATTCCATAGCCCTCGTTGCCAAGTCATGCTTATTTTTAACGTGATAGCATTAAAGAGTTCTTTTCGCATAAATTCCAGCATCGACGACTTCATCGTTAGTTGTCAGTGAGAAATTATCATCTTGCTTCACTAACACAAGTGATTTTCAACTTGATCGATAAAACTGTAGTAATCCACAAGTGACAATCTATCGCTATCATGTTCAACTCTTGAAGGTAAAGCTTAAGGGTCCCCCAAATTTTTTTCTTCTTTCTATTAGTGTTGGGAAAATGTGCATAAATGCCAGCCCAGTTTCCTATTGCCTTCTGCAGCGCATCTCAGAAGTGTTATTTTTTTAACAAAACAATGCCAAGTAAGATGGCTACAGATTAAAGCCATGGAATCTGTTCAGTGGGCTAGCATTGTTTATTGAGCAAGGGCCGTCTCGAACTCTCAAGTTTGCTACCATTAAATGGAAATGAACATTGCTTTTTGTCTTGACTTATTCTTTTATAAATGGTGTGGTTGTAGGGGAGCTGTGTGGTACTGCGTCTAAGCCTACATTATAAGTTTCATAAAATTGAAATCAGTGGGGAACTCTTGCACTCCTGAAACGTTAAGGCTTCATGTTCATACATGATGGACATACGAAGTGCAACATTAACAAAAAAAAACAGCTCAACTGACTAGTTCATCAAATGTGTCTAGATGCCTAAAAGGGCTCAGCTGGCGAGATCACTTCACCCCATGCTGCTTGCTTTAATTGAGAGAGAAAGAGACAAAACTTTATTTTTTAGATGTGAAGCATCTTATGAGCGAGCTTGATCTGGTGGCGTCCGAGCTCCACTGTGCATGCGCCTACTTTCTACCACTCCCCCTCTCTCTCCTCACAACACCGACACAGACAGCTATGCTAGCCCACGCTTGCTTCCCCCACCTTCTCTAGGCATCCCTCCCCATGGTGTTTACACCCCCGATATGTATGCGTGTTTGCAAGTGAGTTTTTTTATTGAAAAAACCGCCTGCTTGCACTGCACAGCCAGCCGTTCGCTGGCCACCCTGTATATATTGGTATTGGATCTTGACCTCCTAGGTAGCACTGGTGGGAGATTTCTCCTGTGTGTTGTTGAACAATAAAAATTCACAGTGTATGCATTAATTAAAATTGGACAGAAGGTCTCCGTGTCCAATCGGGGTCTCCTGTCTCTCATTGCCCATTAGCGGCAATTGGAACGTTCCAGTAAGATACACCTGTCCATCACTGCCTGCTATGCGCCTCCCCAGGTTCCTCTCCTGGGGAGGCGCCACGAAGAGCGCCAGCATCAATGGCGCTAAGTGTAAGCGTTAGCACACGCGAATTCACATCTACACATAGTTCTCTTTAGTCGAGATGGTGTAATTTTGTCCTTTCTGGGGTCAAGGAAGGAGGCTAGAGTTACAGGGCACCTTTTCCTCAGGTGGAAACCAAACCTTGGGTCTAGGAGGTGTCTTTGGCCAGCCAGACTATCCAGAGTTGGTCATCATGGCACGTGCTGACCAGGCATTGCCTCCCAATGCTCTGGCGCAGTTATGTGTGACTCTGGTTATGTTCTTTGCCTTCCACTTTTTGTTAGCGTGTGACAGCTTATTCACAGAGTAGCGCATAAAGCATTGGCGCTTTGTCTGATGGCGTGTGTCACTGTGGGACATGCCCAGACACTGTGGTTCAGGTGATTTGGCACATGAGTTTCCTATAAGTACACTAGAAGGAACTCTGCTGCTAGTGTCTATGGGAGATGCAAGGCATAGTGCTTCAGTGAGCATGGGAATTATGGGTAGTACATGGATTTGTCTAATCTTCATACTTTCAGCGCAGTTTGGCTTGGTGTGGCTTTGTCATGAGATGACGGTCGGCAAACGTTTAGCAGTTACGCTTCACCACCTCAACGTTTTAGGCTCACCAATTGAAATCGGGTCTCAAAGTTCATAATAGCTTGTTCCTTTATTTGAAATAAAAGCAAAACAGTTCAATAATAAGCAAAGCCACAGGTGTGTTCAAAGCTTGCAAACACGAAGACTGGAAAATCTATATACCCATCATTCCCATGGCCGTTTAACAATCGCAGCACTAGAGTACCATCCAGTTTTTCACGAAACTGTCATTTGGCCTAAACTCTTCTACGCATTTACCTGCCGTTTCTTTTTTTAACATTGCTCTGCACTCCCTACAAGTAGTATGCACTACATGTAAACAATTTTGTTAGGAATTATCACACCAAACAAAATGTTGCGCGCATTATAAGCTAGTTACAAGAACTCAGCAAAATATCTGGCTGCTTCTTTAGAGTGAAGAGCCACAAGTATCTGCTTTTGTCAGAGTCCGAATTCATCAATACTCCCTGAATTTTATTTGTTAAATTGCCTGCACATGTGGTATGCTGACTTGTTATGACTATGATGCTGAGAAGCAGGAAAAGATATGCAAACCAATGCGGTTGTACAAACAAGAGCTTGATCTATTGGCGAAAATTTGTCTCGCATTGCCAAAGGGCCAGCTGAGAAATATTTTAGCAAGTCTGGCTGAAACCTACTGAGGAACGTATAATCGAGTATGAGTCCTAGTGAGCCCACGTCCAAGTAAGGCCTAAGTGCAAGATATATTCCTAAAGTCAGTACGAGTTATCTCCACTTTCTGTTCATTGACCTATAACCAGCTGCTACATTATTTGGATATGAAACAGCGTGAGAAATCAGCGCTCGGCATTTAAAGAATCGTGGTCTGTTCATCATGTATCCCATTATACTTGCCAGAAGTTTTCATGAATGTAATGTTGGCAAATATGTTGCACTTTTAAAACTTCTCAGCAAGAAAACATAATTGAATTTATTATCGGATTGAGTAACTATTGCTTTATGAACTATGTCCAATGCAAAATTCTTTTAAGCCACTTCTTTGCTTGCTTGCCATCACATTGGCCCAAGATGGCATACATACAATTGCTGTTTATTGAAATTGGGGTACACAATGCACAGCTGCAAATGCCTGCGACACACAGTGGTGGTGACCCCGGTGTATAATGCAATAAATGTGCAAGTCGCTGTGTGTCAAGGAAAAACATAGTGACATGAACGACAAACAAAGTGGAGTAAGATAGCGCGAACGTCAAATGCTATTTTTTTTTTTTCCAGTTCGAGCCAACTTGGTTGACAAGCCTACATATCAATGCAGGTAAAAGTAAAAACGTGAAGCATAATGCAACAAGTATCACACTTTTAAAGAGAAACTACAAAGTTATATTGGATCACGTCAGATGGCTTAGTTTCAGATGGCGCAACTATAACATTGTGCAATAACATCGCTCGAAATACGAGCATGGACGGCGCGTAAAGCTAGGAAAGCAAACAGAAAAAATGCTATGACAGAACGGCAGCGTAAGGACAATCTGTCCGCTCATACGAGAGCGTAGACACAGACGCTGCCGAGTGGACTATGGAACAAGTAAATGTATCAAACATATGCTGAAACACTGAACACGGCAGCCTTTTAATGCAGGCTGGGCAAAGAGAAAGCAGCGTTGTCAAATGTTGTACTACTTTCCCACCGAATAACCAGCTGAAGGCGTATGTCGACACAGCGTTACATCGTGGTTAATCGCATTGATTGACTGAGGTGCTGGGACAATCGTGGCTCATTCAATGAACGAAATGGACTCAAGCACCAGCCCGGGTTCACAGACAAAGCACGCGGCGTAGCCACTTTACATCACAGAAAAGTGAAGTTGAAGACGCATACCGACCGATAGGATATATGAGCGTATTCGCCTGTTCACCGCTTGAAATACGTCGTGCTATCGATTCGCCATTTGTTGCAGACAACTTTTCCTGCACAGTTGTTTATTCCCACCACCCCACCAAATGTCGCGGTCAGCTGATGACCACCTTGGAGCAACTGACTGGTAACACGCTTGAAGCACCTTTCGAAAAGTCATTCAGTTTTGAAGTATGGCGTGTGATGAAAGCTTAGAAAAGCAGAGCACGAAACAATGCCACACCACAGAACACCTATGATGCACCCTCAGCATTTATCCCAGTAATCTTGTTACCGATAACGTTAGGCAAATATGGAAAGAACTTCGTAGGAGAACAACGCCAGTCAACAACCAACAGCAATTCCTCTCTCTATCGCCCTACGTTGGTCGTTTTTATGAAACAATGCTAGACAAACTTACGGCACTACTAAAGCTAATTTACGTCAAAACTATTATCATTACTCAGATTTCTACTTAAAGATATTTGTTAAATGCTAAGAAAATTTCGAAAATTGCAAATAATTTGAATTTTCTAACGTTTGCACAAAGTAAACTTAAAAAACATTTGTCAACATTCTTGGGTTATAAGGTTGGTTAAGTTCGGCTAGAAGACTTGTCCTTTCACTTGTCTTGTTAGCTTTGCGCTGAGGCGGTGTTGTACCCAATGAAGTGAGAGCAAGTACAAAATCAACCATCATGCATATGTGCCATTTGAAGCTCTTGCCTAGGTCACGGGACGGCTTACTGCTCTCCCATAGTTGAGTATCAAGTACTCAAAATCGTTCAACGTTTTTTCTAAACACATTGGAAGCTCATCATAGTAGAGTACCAAGTACTCTAAATTGTTAACTACTTTTTCTAGACACAGAGCAAGTTGAAAACTTTTCCCAATACCCCGCCGGGACACAGAACAGCTACCACTGAGCACCTACCATGGAGTTTCTCACAATTGTACCTAGAGGGAAATTTGGCGCTAGTGAGGTCGTAGATGCAAGGGAACACGGAGGAAGGAAAAAGGTAAGGAGACGGCATGCCCAGCCGGGGCAGGGCGTAAAAAATGTGGCGAAAATGACATCATGGCGGCCATATTCACTGGGCACATGGGCGGCGTTGCTATGGTTACGTGTTGCGCAGTGAAGCTGGTCTAGCAGTGAGCGGCCGCGGCTGGCGGCGGAATGTGTGCTTCCCCAGGTCTCGTGCTGAGCCGTAGCGGACAATATCTGTGCTATGCGCCGCGTTATTGGTTACGCAGTGTTCTCCTAGCTGTTACATTACTCTTAGCAACGTTTACAAATCCCTTTGTCCATCACGGGGTTTCAACAGTGCGTAGAACAAGTGCATATCCATGTGTCGTGCGGCGGATGACGCGGATGAAGCAGTTAGTGTTCAGCGAAATGGCGTTGGGCACCATGACGAAGCTGAATGACGACGAACGCCTTGCAGGTCAGTGACGGTTGAGCAGTGCTCCTGCTTGTGACGGACGACGCTGTTGAGCCCAGCAAGACGCCGTGAGGACCATGTGCACATACGCAGTTTCGTGTTGTGTGTGTACAGTAACAACTTGCATGTGCGTATTAAAACACCTTTTCTGTTCCGCTTGGTACACTCTCCACCAGCATTGCATGTAATCTCAACGTAACAGCAACCACGTTCAACTGTCACTAGCACCGTGCTCGAAGTCACCACGGTCGCAGAATGCTGACGCAGGTGAGTTTCACGCGGAACACGGAGACAGTGGCAGGACGCTGCATCAGTTGCGTGGCGGAATGCGACCGCAGAAGGCTCACGACCGATCGTGTTGTCTGTACAGTTGCTGAATTAATGACGTGAAAGCACTCGCCGTTGTCAGTGCATCTAGCGCGCGTTCTCTCGTAGTTGCTTCGTTATCGGCGAGCTGTTACTCCCTGTTATTACTCGGACGAAGCGATTTCGCTGAAGGTGTCCTGCTGGCTCAGAGTAATGAGCCCCGTTCCATTAGTTTCGGATCGTCACGACATACGCTCTGCGCAGCCCACGTGCTTTCCGAGCCGGAGAGGGAGTCGCGCCCTCTGCTTCGCATTCATACGTAAACAAGAGAGGAGAATTTGCCTAGTCAATATGGCCGACTTCTGGCTTCATCGCGGTATGGCTAGTATGGCTTCATCGCGGTATAATCGCGGCTTCACAACGAGTGACGTCAGGGCCTCTCCTTACCTTTTTCCTTCCTCCGTGCATAGCATATAGGAGGCTATGCTCCGTGCAAGGAAATGATGACTCGATGAGATACGTAAGCTTCGAACTTGACTCGGATTTGTATACTTCTAAAAGACCTGTCTGACTTCACGTTGAAATGGTTTACTTCTTGCTAACAAACACGTAATAAGCTGTTTGTTTTTGCCGTCGCACGGAAACGTGTTATATTTAACACTAAAACCTGCTACGTTTAAGTACAATTTTACGAAGCGTTAAACGATACCGACGGCCGTTAAACTTGGAAGGCAGACAACAATGCGGGCGTTCTTTCCGCCACTTTCATGTCGTCTGTTTCTTACCTTCGCCGTTTAGTTGTGCTGTCAAGGTGAGTGGACTTTTATTTTAGAATATAATACGCGTGAATGAGATCTGATTTTAAACATTTTGTTTTACAAAAGCTTTATTTACGCAGCCGTATCCGCGTTTGAGCCGAAGCCTCGCCTAACACCAGCCAACATAACCCTCGCAGACACACATACCATAACTCTATGCACATACCGTCATTCCCAGCCACGGAGTGTTCCCAGCGCTCCAACATCGCCCCTTTAGAAATTTGCAGAGACGGTAGCGCCACACTTTCCTCTAGGTATTTGTGACAAACTCTATGACACCTACTAACGGGGAGACGCGCGTCTTCCTTTCACATCGACAATAACCTTTTCTTGGATATTTCATGTTACGCATCTATGCTTCCGCGATATGTAGTCCGGTGCAATATGCACCAGTTTCGGTTTTGATTTTTCTTTCTGTACGGGAAAAATACAGATACATTTTTTGCGTTTTTTTTTATTTAAAGACCATCTAGCAAAGGCTGGAAATTTCGCTTGCGCTAGCGCTCGGAGGTTAATTATTTGTGAAAAGCAGGTGACTACTTCAGCCCACAAAACAGTGACGAAATCTCCACGCATGGCATTACACGTGTGTAAGTGATTCTTATAAAAGATAGATAAAAAGAGAAACGTGAGCCCCGTAACTGTCTGCATTATAGTGCAACACCTCAACACTGACTAACGGGAACGGGGGTAAGGAGGAAATAAAACGAATATGGAAGAATAAAAGGGATAGGGTTAGATTAGGGGATTGGGGCAGGGACAGAGAGACCCACATACAGAAATAGCGAGAAGATGGGAAAGATGGACACGGTCGCAAGAGTTCCAAGACGGGGCACCAATCAGCGAGAGCTTCATGGCGTCAGGAGATGGCGTAGGGCGAGCCGGTCGGCCCGAGCTGCGCTGTCGTCGGAGATCGCGGGGGCACAATCAGTCGTCACGAAATCCAGCGAGCGAGTTCCCCCGCACGCGTACACCGCACTTGCAACTGCAGGAGAGAGCTACGCGCGAGGAGGATGGCAGCCAACACAAGCTCGAGACGTGGGTGGTTGCTGACAGTCAAACCAAGCTGATGCAGATACCGCGAGATGTGGCGTTTCACGTGCAGTTGCTCGGCACAAATATTAAAACTGATTTCTTAAATCTGCACTAGGCAACAATATTAGCCGTCAATGTTTTGTAGATGACGCGTGTGTATTGCACAGATCTACCTCATAAGTTATTTCGCGTTCAGAACTTTGTGTCAATACTCATTGCGGTTAGATGCATGATTGATTCTGAGCTCGTGACATCAATCGTCTTACATGTTTTCACCCCCTTTTTATTTTACAGTTAGAACCACCACTTCAGAATATGCCATCAAACTTTGACTGTGAACTGTTGCCTGAGTGTCCCATGAATCAAATCAGCATGAACATCTTTATGTGAGGGCGGTGAAACACTTGTGCATAACATCAATCTGCCGGCCAGGGAAGCAGAAAACCAAGGTTGAAAAAAAAACACACCAGAGTCAAACTTGGCCTCGGAATCAGGAAAGACATTTGCCACTTATGCCAACTCCTCCATGGAAGTCAACATATGTCGACCAGGAAACACCTGGGGACATAATGCATGATCATGAAGTGCCAAACAAAGCACAGCTCATGGAAATGCAACGTCCTGCAAACAAGCGATCCCACATCTGCTGCTACTGCTTCAAGTCGTTTGCCAATAATAGCAATCTTCAACGCCATGTTCGTACTCGGTGCAAATATCGCTGTGCTGAAGTTTTACCCAATGGCACAGGTGTCGTCAAGCACAATTCTCCAGTGCAAGATGTTAGTTGTGAAATGCTCGTTTGTGACCGGTGTTCCAAAGGCTTCTCCAGGAAGGCAGATTTCAATCGACACATTGACCTAGAACACAGACACGGGCAGACCAGCCACAGCTGCTACTTGTGCCCTGAAGCCTTTGACGATGCGTCGTCTCTACAGACCCACCTCAATGCCCACATGTCAGACTCAAACAAGCTACATGTCGATAGCCTGAAGCGTGAGAGCGATGAACAGCATGATGACTGTTTGCCAGAACCGCAGTACAGCTGCAACATCTGCAGCATAATGTTTGCCGACGAATACGTCCTCGCCGAGCATGTACTGATCGCACATTCCCTCGAGCTGCTGTGCATGGATAAGAAGCCACTGTTCAATAAGCATTGTGCAGATGAATGCGAGGTGATGGACGACTTTGACAATACAGTACATGAGTTGTTGGCCATGCCGTCCCATGATTGCAACCTTTGTGCCGAGACCTTCAAGGAAGCATCCGGCCTTGCAGAGCACATCGAAAACAACCATCCAAGGGCGAGTTGTTCTCTGGACAAGCAACAGGAGAATAATGCAAATCATCATGAGGGGACATCTGCGACGATGGCGACTCGCCAGGTCAAGAAGCCCATAACTCCCATTCACCACGCATGCCACCTCTGCCCCGAAGGGTTTGCAAAGGGCACCACTCTGCTACAGCATGTTCACATAGTCCATGGTGCTGTCACGAAACATTTGGACACAAAATTTCCTGGTTCGAGCAAGCAGAGCAACTTCAAAGAAGCCCATTTCTGCGAGGCCATAACTCCCATTCACCACGCATGCCACCTCTGCCCCGAAGGGTTTGCCGAAGGCACCACACTGCAACTACATGTTCGCACAGTCCATGCTGCTGTCACGAAACATTTGGACACAAAATTTTCTGGTTCGAGCAAGCAGAGCAACTTCAAAGAAGCCCATTTCTGCAAGGCCATAACTCCCATTCACCACGCATGCCACCTCTGCCCCGAAGGGTTTGCCGAAGGCACCACACTGCAACAACATGTTCGCACAGTCCATGGTGCTGTGACGAAACATTTGGACACAAAATTCCTTGGTTCGACCAAGCAGAGCAAGTTCAAGAAAACCCATATCTGCGATCAATGTTCCAAGAGTTTTCGCTCCAAGGGGCACCTGACACGACACCAGATGACACATACGTTGTCGAGGCCTTTTGCATGTCACCTCTGTCCAGGGACATTCACCCAGAAGGGCATCTTGAAGCGACACATTCAGCGGCACTCCGGCCTCAAGCGCTTCTCCTGCCCACACTGCTCCAAGGGCTTCCTCATCAAGGCTGAACTGCACATTCACATGCGCACGCACACGGGTGAGCGGCCTTACGTCTGCGAAGTGTGCTCGGCTGCGTTCTCTGCGCGAGACAACCTGCGAAAGCATGAGGCCACTCACACAGGCTTGAGACCTTTTGCATGTCCGCAGTGTCCCAGGTCTTTTATCAGGAGCCAGACTCTAAAACGCCACTTACGGAGGCACACGGGGGAGAGGCCCTTTGCGTGCACAATGTGCCCGAGGAAGTTCACACGCCGGAATTTGCTTCGTGAGCACACTGAAGCAGTCCATCAAGTTAGAACTCCTGCCACGTAATTGTTATGTTATACCTGAAGTCAACAGACTGAATGGAATTTGTCTCTAATACATTCAATGGGTTACTAAGCAGCTGGTGAAATAATGTCTTACAAAAAGCAAATTTACACAAGTTGTAAACTTATTATCGGTCGTGTATATGTGCATCATGCATATTTATTGTAATGATGGTCCTTGCATTGTGACAACCTGGCTCCCCATGCCAAATTCGTTTCAGAAGTGTACAGCCTACGCCCCAAACCCTTCCACTTGTTTCAATAAGATTTGGTTTTTCAACAATGATGAACCATAGTACAAGCTAGCAAAAGAACAATAGCTCCTGGCCACCCTCTTCTTACAATTGTGCTGTTCTGCAGCCCCCATCACCATTTCATGTCCGTTTTTCTTTCCTTCTTTCAGTGTTGGAAAATTGTGCATCAGTGCTAGCCCAGTTTTCTATACCATGCTGTTGTGCATTTCGTGTGTAAGTGTGTGTTTGTTTGTGTGTTTTAACAAGACAGTGCAATGTAAGATGGCTAGAAGCTAAGGCCATGGCTTCTGTTTATTGGCATAACCTCGTTTAACGAGTTGAGACGTCAACTTGCAAGGGTTGTCTTGAACTCTCAAGTCTGCTGTCACTAAAAGGAAATAAACGTGGCTTTGGCTTGACTTTAAATGCATGAGTGGCATTGTGTCATAGGCTCGCAGCATGCTCTCACACTTTCACCAGAAGCTTTCTAAAATTGAAATCATTTGGAAACTCCAGCACTTCTGAAAAGCAGAGACTACATGTTTGTGCTTGGTGGACAAGGCAAGAGCAATGTGCCAGCGATTATATGATGCTAGATGTGTAAAGATTTTTATGAGCCTAATCTCATAAAATTAAGCAAGTTACAAGCAGTTAACTAATGAACAAAACAAATAGCCACCAACTGAGTGAAGAGCCTCGATCTTGCACTTTTGTCGGAGGCTGAAGTCATCAAAAACTCCAGAGTTTTTTTTATGTGCCAAATCTCATGCGCACACAGCGTGCCGACAGGCCGTGGCTGTGCTGCTTAGACGCTGGCAAAGAGATGCTAAATAACGCTGTTGTACGAACACCAGCTCCATCTATTCTCATAGGTTGTCGCATTGCCACTAGTTGTCTGATGAAAGCCAGGGAGTTTAGAGAGGCCAAATGAGCATTTTTATGATTGACAGGGCTTGTGCATTTGTGGCCATCCAAGTTAATCTTGGGATTGGCAGTGAAGGGATTAAGCAGCTGTATGCAGCAATGGTTCATGCAGCAGATGACTGCCTTACGTGCTTGACAGTCACACCCCTGCTTGACACGATCTGCACTAGGGCAGAGGAGGGGAACGGGTGGAAAGAGTCGATGTGAAAAGATTAAACATACAAGTACTCGGGTTATTAAGCTCATGTGTTGATTCTGCAACTTTTCAGTCTTAACCTACATACAGGGGCAGTGCCAGGATTTTTATGGGCGAAGCTCCTTAAGGCGTGGGTCTGTCAATCTCTTGTATGTATGTAGTAGTACGTAGCCACCACCGGGTACACATACCCCCTCTAGAGCAGGTATGAGCCACAGGGGATGCGAGATGGGAGATTGTGGTACTTGGAGTGTTCACTAGATGGATGCATAAACAGACAGATGGACGGGTAGATGCAAGGACGTATGGATGCACAACATACAGACAGATGAATGGATGGACTTGAGGATGGACAGATGCATGGAGGGACGCACGAACGGACGGAAGCACGGACGAGATGACGGACGCTTCGCCTCACTCATCATCATTCACTCTGTGGATTTGCTGTGATTTTTTTTTTTTCAGGTCGGGCACAGACGACAATTGTGTTTTTTTCAGGGGGGGGGGGGGGGGGCAGGGAGGCACAGAACTTATGCGTTGTGTTTCGACTATGCTTGCTCTTAGGGGGCAAAAGGGGGGCATTCGAGAAAGTCTGAGGAAGGTAGGATGCACTCAGAGCGAAAAAAAAAAAGAAAGAGCATACTGTGAACATTGAGAATGTATACGCTTGGGGAAATGATGCTTGCCAACGTGTAAATAACGAAGATGTGGCAGCTGTGCATAAACGCACAATGTCTGTGGTCCTATTTTTCGAATATCTTCACCGATGTTTGGCTGCCGAATGCCTGTCCTTTCAACATGTTTTTGAAATTTCATTTTATCATTAAAAGATGGTCCCAACTAGACACATGTCCTGCTATCTCGGTGTTTTTTTTTTTTTCAGGAGCATTGTGTAAAGAAATACATCTCCCTTCTTGTGCACAATGTAAAAAAAGAAAAAGAAGAAGGCACTATAATCAGATTATCATGATTATAAGATTGCTTATTTTCTTTCATACTGTCTTTTTCAATTTCTTGCACTTTGTTTTTGTGATGTTTTCTCTTTATATTTTTTTTGGTAAGCTGTAGTGCCACGCATACCATTCATAAGGTACAATACCTTTTCTTGGCAAATCCCCTGGAGTGGATACATGCAATGGAATACAAAAAAATAATAATAAATGAAGTGAGAGCACTTGTGTTTTCTCAATTAGGGTGTTCACTTCATTTATTATCTATTACTAATAGAAACCTTTATATTTTCTACATCTGACTGAGCATCAAAATTTTATTGTAAACTTGGTGATGTTTTTTATTCTATAACCTCCATTATTATAAAATGCTTAAAGATTTTATGAGACCACACCATTCTTGGCCACTTCGCAACAGTGGGTATGAGCCACAAGAGAAGGTGAACAAGAGAGCATTCTGTCCAGGGGCGTAGCCAAGGGGTAGCCATGAATACATCCTCGCCGAGCATCTACTGATTGCTCATTCTCCCGAGCTGCTGTACACGGACAAGAAGCGATTGTTGAGTGAGCTTTGTTCAGGTGCATGCGAGGTGAACGAAGAACTTGACAGTTGAGGCAATTAGACGTCGGCCGCGCCCTCCCATTATTGCAACCTTTGCCCTGAAAGCTTCGAGGATGCATCCGGCCTTGCGGAGCACATCCGAAATCATCCTAGTGCGATTTCTCTAGAGAACGAACGAAAGGATAACCTGAATCCTCACGAGAGGAAACCTGTCAAGATGGGGACTGACCAGGCCAGGGAGCCTGTAACTCTTATTCACCTCACATGCCACTTCTGCTCCGAAGGTTTTGCCTAAGTCACCACTTTGCAACAACACATCTCACAGTCCACAGCGCTGTTACAAAAGGTTTAAACACAGAACGTCCCCGTTCTAGCAGGCAGAGGAACTTTAAGGAAACGCATTTCTACGATCAATGTTTCAAGAGTTACCTTACTAAGGGAAACTTGACACGACACTAGGCCATTTGCATGTCACCTCTGCCCAAGGACGTCCACCCTGAAGGGCATCCTGAAAAGACACATTCAGTGGCACTCCAGCGTTAAGTGGTTTTCATGCCCATATTGCTTCAAAGGATTCCTTATCAAGGCCGCGATGTACATTCACATGCCCAAGCACACAGGCGAGCGGCCACACGTCTGCAAAGTGTGCTCAGCTGCGTTCTAGGCACAAGACAACGTGCGGCAGCATGTGGCCATTCACACGGGCTTGAGGGCCTTTGCATGCCCACTGTGTCCCAGGTCTTTTGTCAGGCACCAGCATCTGAAACGCCACTCACTGAGGCACACGTGGCAGAGACTCTTCGTGTGCATGTTGTGCCGGAGGACATTCACCCGCCAAAATCTGCTTCGCGAGCATGTTGAAGCTGCCCATCAAGTGATTGAATAAAACTCCCACCACATAATTATTGTGCTGTAATAGAAGCCAATTGACTGAAAGCAACTTGTCTGTGATAAACTGAAGAAGTTGCTTAGTTGTTGGTAAAATAATGCCTTAAAAAAGCTCTTTGAAGCCGTCGTAATGTTATTATTGGTCACCTATATGGGCAAAGTGCATCTATATTATGATGGCAATCTTTGGCATTGTGATACCCCGCCCCAGTTCCTCTATTCTTTAGTCACTGCTGAAGATACATGATGCTTCAGTGTGCAAGTACTCCACAGGGTGAAAAGGGCAGCCTGAGGATATTCATACAACTCATTTCAGAAGTGTAGAGGCTGTGCCCCAGACCCTTCAGCTTATCTTACTAACCATAGTACGAGCTAGCCAAAGAGCAGCAGCTCCTGGCCCCTATCTTCCCACAATTGTGCTATTCCGTAGCCCTCGTTGCCAAGTCATGCTTATTTTTAACGCGATAGCATTAAAGAGTTGAATTTGCATAAATTCCAGCATCGAAGTCTGCATCGTTAGTTGTCAGTGAGAAATTATTATCGTGCTTCACTAACACAAGTGAAGCTTCACTAACACAAGTGATTTTCAACTTGATCGATAAAGCTGTAGTAATCCACAAGTGACAGGATATCGCTATTCAACTCTTGAAGGTGAAGCTTAAGGGTCCCCCTAATTTTTTCCTTCTTTCTATTAGTGTTGGGAAAATGTGCATCAATGCCAGCCCAGTTTCCTATTGCCTTCTGCTGCGCATCTCAGAAGTGTTATTTTTTTAACAAAACAATGCTAAGTAAGATGGCTAGAGGTTAAAGCCATGGAATCTGTTCAGTGGGGTAGCATTGTTTATCGAGCAAGGGCCGTTTCAAACTCCCATGTTTGCTACCACTAAATAGAAATGAACATAGCTTTGTCTTGACTAGGTCTTTTATAAACGGTGTGGTTGTACAGGACCTGTGTGGTACTGCGTCTCAGCTTACATTATAAGTTTTATAAAATTGAAATCAGTGGGGAACTCTTGCACTCCTGAAACGCTGAGACTTCATGTTCGTACATGATGGACATACCAAGTGCAACATTAACAACAAAGAACAGCTCAACTGACTAGTTCATCAAATGTGTCTAGATGCGTAAAAGGGACCCCATGCTGCTTGCTTTAATTGAGAGAGAGAGAGACAAAACTTTATTTTTTAGATGTGAAGCATCTTATGAGCGAGCTTGATCTGGTGGCGTCCGAGCTCCACTGCGCATGCGCCTATTCTCTACCACTCCCTCTCTCTCTCCTCACAACACCGACACAGACAGCTATGCTAGCCCACGCTTGTTTCCCCCACTTCCTCTAGGCATCCTTCCCCATGGCGTTTACACCCCCGATATGTATGTGTGTTTGCAAGTGAGTTTTTTTATTGAAAAAACTGACTGCTTGCACTGCACAGCCGTTCGCTGGCCACCCTGTATATATTGGTATTGGATCTTGACCTCCAAGATAGTACAGGTGGGAGATTTCTACTGTGCGTTGTTGAACAATAAAAATTCACAGTGTGTGCATTAATTAAAAGTGGACTGAAGGTCTCCGTGTCCAATCGGAGTCTCCCGTCTCTCATTGCCCATTAGCGGCAATTGGAACGTTCCAGTAAGATACACCTGTTCATCACTGCCTGCTATGCGCCTCCCCAGGTTCCTCTCCTGGGCAGGCGCCACGACGAGTGCCAGCATCAATGGCGCTAAGTGTAAGTGTTAGCACACGCGGATTCACATCTACACATGGTTCTCTTTAGTCGAGATGGTGTAATTTTGTCCTTTCTTGGGTCAAGGAAGGAGGGGGCCTGGAGGCTTGAGTTATAGGGCACCCTTTCCTCAGGTGGAAACCAAACCTTGGGTCTAGGAGGTGTCTTTGGCCAGCCGGACTGTCCAGAGTTGGTCATCATGGCACGTGCTGACCAGTATTGCCTCCCACTGCTCTGACGCAGTTATGTGTGACTCTGATTATGTTCTTTGCCTTCTACTTTGTGTTAGCGCGTGACAGCTGATTCACAGAGTAGCGCGTAAAGCATTGGCGCTGTGTCTGATGGTGTGTGTCACTGTAGGACATGCCCAAACACTGTGGTTCATGTGATTTGGCACATGAGTTTCCTATAAGTACACTAGAAGGAACTCTGCTGCTAGTGTTTATGGGAGATGCAAGGCATGGTGCTTCAGTGAGCATGGGAATTATGGGTAGTACATGGATTTGTCTAATCTTCATACTTTCAGCGCAGTTTGGCTTGGTGTGGCTTTGTCATGAGATGACGGTCAGCAAAAGTTTAGCAGTTACGCTTCACCACCTCAACCTTTTAGGCTCACCAATTGAAATCGGGTCTCAAAGTTCATATTAGCTTGTTCTTTTATTTGAAATAAAACCAAAACTGTTCAATAAGCAAAGCCACAGGTGTGTTCAAAGCTTGCAAACACGAAGACTGGAAAATCTATATACCCATCATTCCCATGGTCGTTTAACAATCGCAGCACTAGAGTACCATCCAGTTTTTCACGAAACTGTCATTTGGCCTAAACTCTTCTTCGCATTTACCTGTCGTTTTTTTTTCTTTCAGCATTGCTCTGCACTCCCTTCAAGTAGTATGCACTACATGTAAACATTTTTATTAAGAATTATCACACCAAACAAAAAGCTGCACGCATTATAAGCAAGTTACAAGCACTCGGCAAAATATCTGGCTGCTTCTTTGGAGTAAAGCGGCTTTAGTATCTGGTTTTTTGTTAGAGTCCGAATTCATCAATACTCCCTGAATTTTATTTGTTAAATTGCCTGCACATGTGGTATGCTGACTTGTTATGACTAAGCTGAGAAGCCAGGAATAAATATGCAAACCAACGTGGTTGTACAATTTGAGCTTGATCTATTGCCAAAAATTTGTCTTCCATTGTCAAAGGTCCAGCTGAGAAAAATTTTAGCAAGTATGACTGAATCCCGCTGAAGAACGTATAATCGAGTACGAGTCCTAGTGAGCCCACGTCCTAGTAAGGCCTAAGTGCAAGATTTATTCCTAGATTCAGTACGAGTAATCTCCGCTTTCTTTTCATCGACCTATAACCAGCTGCTACATGATTTGGATATGGAACAACGCAAGAAATCACCGCTCAGCATTTGAAGAATCATGGTCTGTTAATCATGTATCTTATTATACTTGGAAGAAGTCTTCATGTAATGTTGGCGAATATGTCGCACTTTTAAAACTTTCCAGCAAAGAAAACATAACTGAATTTGTTATCTAAATGGATAACTACTGCTTCATGAACTACGTCCAATTCAAAATCCTTTTAAGCCGCTTCTTTGCTTGTTTGCCATCACATTGGCCCAAGATGGCATACATACAATTGCTGTTTATTGAAATTGGGGTACACAATGCACAGCTGCAAATGCCTGCGACACACAGTGGTGGTGACCCCGGTGTATAATGAATAAATGTGTAAGTCGCTGTGTATCACGGAACAACATAATGACATGAACGACAAACGAAAGTGGAGTAAGATTGCGCGAACGTCAAATGCTATTGTTTTTTTTTTCCAGTTCGAGCCAACTTCGTGGACAAGCCTACATATGAATGCAGGTAAAAACGTGAAGCATAATGCAACAAGTATCACATCACGCTTAGTTTTAGATGGCGCGGCTATAACATGGTGCAATAACATCGCTCGAAATACGGGCATAGACGGCGCGCAAAGCTAGGAAAGCAAACAGAAAAAATGCTACGACAGAAGGACAGCGTAAGCACAATCTGTCCGCTCACTCGAGTGCGTAGACACAGACGCTGCCGAGTGGACTATGGAACACGTAAATGTGTCAAACATATGCTGAAACACTGAACACGGCAGCCTTTAGATGCAGGCTGGGCAAAGAGAAAGCAGCGTTGTCAAATGTTGTACTACTTTCACACCGAATAACCAACCGAAGGCGTTTGTCGACACAGCGTTACATCGTGGTTATTCGCATTGACTGACTGAGGTGCCGGGACAATCGTGGCTCATTCAATGAACGAAATGGACTCGAGCACCAGCCCCGGTTCACAGACCAAGCACGCGGCGTAGCCACTCTACATCACAGAAGAGTGAAGTTGAAGACGCATACCGACCGATAGGATATACGAGCGTATTCGCCTGTTCACCGCTTGAAATACGTCGGTCTATCGATTCGCCAACTCGTCGCAGACAACTTTTCCTGCACAGTTATTTATTCCCACCACCCCACCGAATGTCGAGGTCAGCTGATGACCGACCACCTTGGAGCAACTGACTGGTAACACGCTTGAAGCACCTTTCGAAAAGTCATTCGGTTTTTAAGTATGGCGTGTGATGAAAGCTCAGAAAAGCGGAGCACGAAACAATGCCACACCACAGAACTCCTATTATGCACCCTCAGCATTTATCCGAGTAATTTTGTTACCGATAACGCCAGGCAAATACGGAAAGAACTTCGTAGGAGAACAACGCTAATCAACAACCAATAGCCGTTCATCTCTCTATCGCCCTACGTTGGTCGTTTTCATGAAACAACGCTAGACAAGCTTACGGCCCTACTAAAGCAAATTTACGTCAAAAATAAAATTATTACTCAGTTTTCTACTTAAAGATATTCGTGAAATGTTAAGCAAATTTAGAAAACTGGAAGGAACTTGAACTTTCTAATGTTTGCCTGAAGTAAACTTAAAAAATATTCGTCACAGTCCTTGGGTTAAAAGGTAGGTTATTTTCGCCTAGGCAACTTGTCCTTTCGCTTGGGAAGTTAGCTTTGCGCAGAGGCGGTGTCGTACCCAATGAAGTGTAAACTGAGGGGCGACTATTGCTAGTTGAAAACTTTTCCCAATACCCCGCCGGGACGACGTGAAATACCGTCGGCCATGGCAATTTTTGACAGGCCCTACGGGGCTTCTTTAATAATTCAAAAATGAGAAATGAACATGTGTGCGCAGCCCGATCTTAAGCCACGGAAGTGGCAGGCCCGGAGATCCGAGTTTGCTAGCGTCCGAGATATGTGCTATAATCTCTGAGGTGATGCAGCAACGTACGCGCACGCGTAATTTCTGTTCAGCTGTTTTCTCCTTGCTTTATAAAATTATAGCAGATCGCCTGCACACTCAGACAATCGTGGCTGCGTAGACTTGTGGAATATCGTTCTGCCATAGGGTTTCGTACAATAACCTAGACAGAAAACTGTCGCTGCGATCGTTGTACCACCACAAGGAGGTTTTACAGAACCTCTGGAGTGGCAGTCCCGGGCTCCCGGCCGCTGCCAACGAGAGCAAGTGAAGCCCCGCCGGGGGCCATATTGCTAGAGGAAAAACAGGGCGGAACCGCCATAGACCGCAATGGAATGCGCGCGTTTGTTTGCGTTTCCACGATAAAAAAAGAGATGGAAACCACTTTTAGGTTACACCAGCGAATAAATGCCTCTTCTTGTTTATGAAACAAATTATTTCATGCACCCATTGTCAGCTGCACGCTTTCGGATCAATCTGTTGTCGAGGGATGCTTCGCATATCGAGCTTACTGGCGCCCTATTGCGGTACAAGAGGGTTGTTGTATATATTGGGTGTTTTAAAAAATGTGCCTGCAGATACTCATGGATGGATGGAAAAACTTTATTTCGTCAGAAAGCAACTGAGGATGATTCCGTGTTAGATGGCCATCAACCCAAGGTTGGCGGCGACCTGTGTGGCCCACTCCACGACCCTTAACTGGACGACTGGGTCTGAGCTGGTCAACACGGCCTCCCAGTGCTCAAGAGAGGGATCACGCATAATATCCACCGGCGGCGGCACTATGCTACATTCCCAAAGTATGTGATCATATGTTGTCACAGCCTGACACCATTTGCATTGCGGCTTAATCTCCTCCGGGTACATTTTGTTCAACACGTAAGGGTTGGGAAAAGATCGCGTCTGCAGTTTTCTCCAGACGCATTCCTGCGCCTTAGTCAACCGCTTGTGCGGGGGCGGATAAAACCTCCGCTCTAGTTTATAATGATTCGTTATGTCATGAAAAGACACCAGCCCATCTCTCGCGGACCTCCCCGGAACTGGCGGCTCACCTACCCGGCTGACGAAACCTCGAGCATTCAGGTGAGCCGCCTCGTTCCCAGGGTTCCCAGAGTGTGCTGGTACCCAGACAATTTCTATTTCTCTCGTTTCTCGTCCCGTGGCCCTATGCAGAAATCGTGCAGCGGTCGCCGATATTCTGCCCCTCGCCAGATTTCGGATGGCTGTCTTTGAATCACTGAAAATCAAATCTGACTGCGAATTAGTTATAGCTAGCGCTATTGCCGCTTCCTCTGCAGTTTCCGAGGAGCGGGTTTTGACCGATCCAGAAGTGATCAAGCGCCCCCGCCTGTCCACCACCACAATCACAAAAGCGTCTTTGTCCTTATATTCCGCAACATCTGTATAGACTGCCGCTTTGTACTCGCCGTACTCAACGTGTAAAGCTCTGGCTCTTGCCTGCCTGCGCTGCGTATGGTGAATCGGATGCATATTTTTGGGCAAAGGTTTTATGTACAGGGCCTTATGTAACTCTCGCCGCACCTGAATTTTAGTGTCCCCAGTGGGAGCCTCTGCTCCAATGCCAATCCTTTCCAATATAATCCTGCCCGCTTTGGTTGTCGAAAGCCTAGCGTGCTGCATCACCAGATGCGCCTCCCATAATTCATCCAGGGTGTTGTGCACCCCTAGTTTTAACAGCCTTTCTGTAGGCGCGTTGTTAGGCAACCCAAGCGCTGCCTTGTAAGCTTGCCGGATCATAGCCTCGACCTTACTTTTTTCTGCGGCATCCAACTTCATATAAGGTTTCGCGTAAGTAATCCTGCTGAGCACAAACGCCTGTACCAGCTTACAGAGTTCTTTTTCTTTAACCCCGCTTTTACGGTTAGCGATTCTTCTGATTAGCCTGACAGTAGCATTGACCGTGGTCTTAAGTTTTTCAAGAGCCACCCTATTTTTCCTGTTAGTTTGCAGATATAGGCCAAGAATTCTAATCGTTTGAGCTTCAGCTACCGGCCTACCCCCTACCTTTACCTCTAACGGCGGTGGCGGAATATAGTGTCTTGCATGTAGCCCTCTGGGTTTGTCCCGAACCACAAAGAGCTCGGACTTTGGCTGAGAGCATGAAAGTCCCGCCTCCCCAGCCAACTCTTCGACAATATTAACTGCCTGTTGCAGTGTTTCTTCCAGATGCAGCGTCACTACCCCTGGTTACCCATAGAGTAATATCATCTGCATAAAATGTGTGTTTGAGTCCCGGTATCTCCTCCAGCCTCGGCGGTATTTTAATTAAGGCGATGTTAAACAGGAACGGTGACAAAACTGAACCCTGCGGCGTCCCTTTGCCTCCCAACGCGAATGAGTCCGATTTGATATCTCCTATTGAAATTTCTGCGGTTCGGCCCTCCAAGAATGATCTGATGTAGCGAAATGTCCTGACCCCTGGGCCAATTTCCGATAGGTTATTCAATATTGCCTCATGCGAAACATTGTCGAAAGCTTTATTCAGGTCAAGCCCCAATACAGCTTTGGTGCCCGTGCCATGCCCGGGATTGACTACATCATGTTTTAACTGTATCATGACATCCTGTGTGGACAAATTGGCCCTGAAACCTATCATAGTTGGGGGAAAGATGGCCTTGTCCTCTGCATAATTCTGAAGCCTGTTGAGAACCACGTGCTCCATCAATTTGCCCACGCATGATGTCAGCGATATGGGGCGCAGGTTTTCCAAGCAGAGTTTCTTGCCTGGCTTCGGAATAAATATAATCCTAGCATGCTTCCATTGTGCTGGGATCTCCCCGGCCACCCAATACTCATTTATCAAGTCAGTGATCGCCCCGACCGATTTGAAATCTAGGTTTCTCAGCATTTTATTAGTAACTCCATCCGGACCTGCGGCAGACGTAGTACGCAGCTGCCCCATGGCAAACTCCACCTCCGCAATTGTGAACTCTTCATCTAGGTCTGAGTTTTCCACCCCCGAGTAGTGTGGTAAGCAACCGTCTACTCCATCAGTTATGTACCGATTCCGGAGTTCCTGTATAAACTCTCCAATTGTGCCTTCATATTGATGCATTAACCGAGTCATTCGCCCCCGTTGCGCCGATTTTGTTGCTGCCGGATACAAAAGATGCCTTAACAGCTGCCATGTCTTTTTGCATCCAAACTGTCCATTCATGCGATTAATCTGGCCCCACTGCTTGGCTTGCAACTCAATTGTATAATTTTCGATTTTACGTTCTAACTTGGCAGTCCTTCTGCGAAGGACGTCATTATGTTTTTGCTTCTTCCACCTTCTCAAGAGACTCGCGTGCGCTTCCCACATGTGTAATAGTCTCGAGTCAGCGGTAAACTCCTCCTGCTCGACTGGCACTTCTACCGTGGTATTACTTACATCCTCCTTGAGCGCCTGTACCCATGCATCCAGGTCATTAATTTTCCCGTTTACAGTGTCTGCTCTGTTTTTCCTAAATCTGTCCCAATCTGTAATTCTATGCCCCCTCACTTTGTCTTTATGCTTCGCAGCGCTAAACGTCGTGGAAATAATATAGTGATCACTTCCTAGCGCTTGTCCCGTGTTAATCTACTTTGCATTACTGATGCCTCTAAAAAACGTAAGGTCTGGGGAGGTATCCATGCTTATGCTGTTGCCTATCCTCGTATGATCTTGTGGATTGTTTAACAGCGTCCATCGCAGATCCCGGGCAACTTGCCAAAGCCGATTGCCCTTTGGGCTGGCTCGAATATAACCCCACTCCGGGTGAGGCGCATTGAAATCTCCTACCATTATAAGCGGAGCGCGAGCTGCTAACCGTTGAGTTTGAATCAGGAGTTGTGGCAAGCCCAATCCTTTATCTTTTGGAGGACTATACACATTAAGTAAAAACAGACTCTTCTCATACTTTCGTTTAGGCAAAATCTCAAGCAAGACATAGTCTTCCCTGCTGCTATCTACGGAATGCTGAATGGCAGTGATGTTGCGATGGACTAGCACGGCTGTGAAGACGCGTGATACGCCCCTTGAATCAGTTCCTGGCGCTGTAAATGCCTTAAATCCAGGTAATTTTACTGAACCACTAGCCTCCTGTAAGGCTATTATGTCTGGTTTACTGTCCAGATTTTGTACGTGCAACTGCAGGTTACCCCGCTTTTGACGAAAGCCCCTGCAGTTCCACTGCCAAACCTCAATTTGCTGGCGAGGCGCCATGATGAGGCACCAGGTTGACTAATGGCACTTGGCCACCCATGCAGATACTCAAGATCAAAGGGAACGCGACATTCGCTCGCCTCTTTCATATATGTGCTTGTGTGTGTGTCGGCAGATTACCAGAGAATATATATAGTGAAGTTGAAATATTTAACGCTAAATTTAGAAAAGAGACGTAATTAAGTGAACTGGGAGTCACCATTACTTTTTCTAGAGTTATCGAATTCTAACCATTTCACAGGCGGAACCAAAAGCGAAGCACTGATGTCACTTGCAACCTACGAACTCCAGGAGACACACCCCAAATGAATTGTTTATAAGAACCATTGCAGTGGCGTTAGTTATGCATAAGATTTATCAACTTCCGTTGGCGACATGTGTTGTCATAGTAAGCGCAGCCTTCAGAGGCTAGAAACGAGGTAGCTCGACGTTTGATATAACGCCACTCACTCATTTTGGCAACTTCGTCTATCGGCGTTTTGGTTTTGGTTTCGTCGGCAAGACAAAACGAATTTCAAAGGTGTCTCATCTTGTTTTAGACGCAAATGCTTACTTTTGTGACTACATTCTATTGAAGCTACGTCAAGGAGATAGCTGCAAAAATATGCATGCACGCCGTCAGTCTTGCCTTGTAAGACAGCACCAGAAAACTTGGAATTCAAAGGGCATTCAGACAGACGTCTTATACTCGTTCCAATGTTTGATACGTACAGCCATAGACTGCAAGTGCTTCGTTCATAAACCTAAAACTCATAAACAACGTCGTGCCAGCGAGCATTTAAAGCTTCAAGTTACCTTTCATACGGCAATACGCATGTATTACACGCATGCGAACCTTTCATATTGTTTCTAGTTTAATATAGCATACGCGAAAAAACAGGCGATTATCAGCGAATGAAGCGAGAATACTTACACGTGAAAAGTGATCCCAGGCGCCTTCTTGATGCAATTTGTGCAGACATAAGCGACGCACGAAGTCGTCATGGACTTGTAAACTCTTTAACTGCTCTACAAAAGCATGTCACAGTCTCCAAAGGCCACTGCGAGGGGGGAGCTACGAAGCGCACTTTGTCGTCTGCTTCCGAGTTTTTCCTTTTCCAATATGGCGGCGACCGGCGTCACTTATCGGGGTGCACCTCCACTCCAGAAGACATAGTATAGAACCTCCTTGTACCACCATGGTGGTACGTATGCCATGAACCCTATGACTACAGTGTCTCCTATGACATTCATTGAACGCGGAAAGTCTCGCGAGCTCGCGATTTGCTCTCGGAAAAACATGACTAACGGACGGTGTGCCGCTTGTTTTTTGCGTTCGTTGATAGATGGCAGCACAGTCCAAGCAATTTGCTTGTGAATGGTTTGCAGAGTGAAGTAATCTTGCGGCAGTGATGTTCGTGCTGGTAATTTTTCCTTTTTCAGGAAATCTTCAGCCATCATTTTGGGTGAAAGGGAAAAGGGGAATGAATCTTTGCGACATGGCAGAAAAGTTCGGAAATTGCTGAATTTACCAAGGAGGACAGATTTATCGCGGCCAAATTGCACCATCGGCTTCTGAAATCGGTTCTGGCGCATGATGTATGCAAGCATAGCCCTTGAGATTACTTTGATATTTATGTAAGGCGTGTTGTATTTCACTGTTGGTGTGGACTACAGGGCCACTATTTTTCATGTAATGTCGCCCATTTTTAGACGTGCACGTTCGAGCTTCAATAAAGGCCTTGATCACGGTGTAAAATTGCGTGTATCTTACAACGTAGCCGCGATATATAATCCGGTGTAGCGTGCGACATTTGGCGTGCTTGGCGACGCTGGCGCACAAAGAGGGCGTGTTCCTATTTCACGCGCTGGCGTTGCACTGCGCGCGGTAGCGGTGGTCATCAAAATGGCGGCGCGTGGGGCGAGTTTGGAAAGCGTTGCCGTGGCTTACACGATATCAATCCACGACCACATTATTCTGCGTCTGCTCGAATGGATTATAGATCACACGAGCGTGTAGACCAAGGAGGACTTAAAAAAAAATTGCTGGAGTGGAAATGACTGCCCAGGAGTGAAGCCGTTCTACTGGCAAGATGGCGGCTGTGGCGGCCATCTTACTAGGGGCATAATAAATTGTCACCGTTCAGCGAATAAAAACGAAGCGTTTCTCTCGCATGCCCAACAAGCCTAATGTGGGAACTTTTTCTGGTCACATAGTGCTCCAAGTGCGTCTTACAGTTACTAGTTTTCCTTTGTGAGCCTCTGATTGGAAGCAAAGTTCTTTGAAAATTCAGTCATATATACTCGTTTCTGTGTGTTATTTCGTCGGGAACAACAATCTTTTAACATAGAACTAACGTAGCGTTTATATAACGTATCAAAGCCACTTGATCTTTAAGTGAGCACCATCAAAAAAGAGCATGTTCCCGCCATCTTGGCAGTGGTAAAAAATGGCTCCACTTCTGCTGGCAAGGCATTGCTGGAGCTTCCACTCCAGCAATTTTTCTTTAATCCTCTTTGGTGTAGACCAACAACAACGTCGACTGCTGCGACACTGAGAGAAAAGGAACGCCTGCGAAGCCGTCGAAATGTGCTCTCGTACGTACACACATACTTTTTTTTATTCATATATACCATAAAAACCCATTCGTATATGACATAGGGGGGTTATTAGCTGTACAATAAATTTGCAAATCAATTATTGTTATTATATAACGAAAACGGTAAACGAAGTATTTGACCACACAATCCGCTTTGGTTTCCGATGCAATCTATGTAGCTGTTTTCGGGCTCCGAAAGCGTTTAAAGGAATGTGTGGGAGCAACGCCTCCTAGAAAAATTATGCCTAGAACGTGAGCCACGAACGCCCCGCTCTACCCTCGGATTTTGCTCTCCCCCTCCGGTATTGAGGCGAACGCCTGTGGCGGTCTCCCCATGCGAACACAGCAATGTTCTCACAGTTGCCTCTGAGTAGCTGTGATGTCACGTGAGAGAGCGGTACGGAGGCGAGCGGTCCCACGCGGCAGACGGTCGCAACACGCGGTAGGAGGCATGGCCTCAAAGATTTTTGTGCTGACAGCAAGCTCTCAATTGAAGAGAGAGCCGCGTTCCAGGCATAGTTTTTCTAAGAGGTGTTGGTGTGAGTAAAGACGTTTTCGATGCGAAGTCAACCAGTGAACACCGCGAGAAAATGCGTGGGCGTCAATCAAAACGCAACCGGCCTGGGCACGCACGACCTGTTGCGCTGAACACGCCGTAGCACCTGTTGCGAGTGTCCTGGCACCCGTTTGTCTAAACAGCCCAGCAGAAGAGAGCTGCTCGAGACTGTTAGCCACGTACATGCCCGTGTGCTTGTTCATTTCGCCGTTGGGCTCCGCTAAACGTCGCTAATTGATTGGGCGGTCGAGACAAGCGTGGTTAGGTTTGAAAAAAAATTGGGTAGGTGTACTCACAGCACATGAGCTAAAAAGGTATATGCTTTTGCTGTGCAGGAGGACTCGCTTGCTGGATTCCGTGCCGACCGGTTGTGCCTTCGCGATCTCCGGCGTCAGCGTAGCTCTGGCCGACTGGGCTCGCCCTATGTCACCTCCTGACGCCGACGACCTTCGACGACAGTGTAGCTCTGACCGACTGGACTTGCTCTATACGCCATATAGTGTACGCCGACAAGAGCTCTCGCAAGTGGTGCCCCGTCCTCGGACACCTGTGACCATGTTTCCATCTTTCCTATCTCTCCTATCCCCTTCACTTGTCGTCGCTCTCTCTGGCTTACCACCTCACGCCTCTTCCTCTTTTCTGCACCTTTACTCCTACCCTTTTAATCCCTCCTCACCCCCATCCCTTGTGAGCTACTGTTTATGTGTCGCTCACTGAAGAAGACAGTTATGGGGCTCACTTTTTTCTTCCTTTCTCTCTTAAGAACCACTTAGAGAGCTGCGCAGGAGCGTGGGTACTAGTCTTGATTTCAATAGTCGCAGACACATCACACACATGCATTTATATATGTGTGACGGGGCACGCGCAAATTACTACTAATGAGCAAGAAAATATTTTTGGAATTTCGATTGGTTCATTGATTGATTGATATGAGGGGTTTAACGTCCCAAAACCACCATATGATTATGAGAGACGCCATAGCGGAGGGCTCTGGAAATTCCGACCACCTAGGGTTCTTTAACGTGCACCCAAATCTAAGCACGCGGGCCGACAACATTTCCGCCTCCATCGGAAATGCAGCCGCCATAGCCGGGATTCGATCCAGTGACCTGCGGGTCAGCATACGAGTACCTTAGCCAATAGACCACCGCAGCAGGGTGGTTCCTTGACGTGCACCCAAATCTGAGCACACGGGCCTACAACATTTCCGCCTCGGCATCGAAAATACAGCCGCCGCAGCCGTCGGAAATTCTGTCAGCGTATGTAGCGAAAAACACTCGAAATAGGGAATGTGCACGTCTCGAAATGGGCCTTCTTCGAATTAGTACGGAACATACCGCTGCATGCTCCGCGCCCAGATAAACGTGGTGAGTGACGCGATGTTCGTGTGGTCGAAGTCTTTCGGCGGAGGGAATTTTTCTGATTGATTTAGTGATGTTTAAAGAAACAATCGTGACAACGAGAATTTTTTCACTGGACGTATAATGTTGTCAACGCACCGAGAGTGACAATGACGATGAACGATCAGCTACTAACTCGCAAGAAGCGAGTTAATCTTCACGTCCGCTCGTGCGATAAAGTTTTTTCACCCTCTTAAGTCACCTCGATTGTCTTTAATGTATACATATAATATCCTTCAGGGAGGTAAAAATTAATAAAATCGCAGTTTCTCTTGTGCATTGTATGTAGCCCATTTACAGTGGATATTATGGAGCACCGCACGCCACCAACTCGCATGAGCTCGACCTGCGAAGCAAAATGGTTAGAACGATAATACGTGCAGTTATGCCAGTGTATACAATCCACGCCTCTCATTCTCCTGCACTTTACCGGTACCTTTCGAACTATGTTGTCGTTTAGACGAATTTTCGCTATTTCGACGTTGTGAAAAGCATACGCGCGTATTCTTTTCTATATTCATTGTTTTCATTGCGCTGGTGGAACCTGCAACATCCGAGTGCAGTGAATTGCGCACGGTTAGCGTCTGAGCATGGCAGTGACACAAGCGCTGCTTAATGGGAAGTTGAACGCTTGTGTTCCGTTGAAGAAGCAACGCCATCTTGCTGACAGCGCAAGTAGTGTCGACGGCGTTATGTGATTGCAAACCATCGCCGCGTTTAACAATCCGGTCCCGCTCAGCCACGACGGTGTGCTACTCGCCAGTGGCCCACTACTGCGGCAAATTCGCGAGGCAGTCTCGGTACTAATTAACTCGGAGTGGCGCTCAGTTCATATGTCAATTGGAGTTCGTGCAGTTTTCTGCAGCACGCGCAGGATTATGCGAGGCATCGTTGATGCATGGTCGATGAGCTGACGCCACTACCCTTCGCGCTGTGGCAAAAAGTGAGGCAGCGGACGTTTAGTGATTCCTATCATTTGGAAAAATACTTTGGCCCGATATCGTAGTGGAGCTAGGGCTCAGGAAATTTCGACCACCTGGTGTTCTTTAACGGGCACCCAAATCTGAGCACACGGGCCTAGAGCATTTTTGCCTCCATCGAAAATGCAGCCGCCGCAGCGGGGATTCAATCCCGTGGCCTGCGGGTCAGTAGCTAAGTACCTTTGCTACTACACCACCGCGGCGGGGCTGTTTTTTTTCTCCAAAGCTGTAGAATTTTATTGCCACGCAGAGCCGGTTTGTCCTGATGTTCACTCACTGGAAAACCGTGTTGTAGATTCAATAGCGGCCCTGCTGCTCCCTCTAGTTTCACCACCCCGTCTACGTCTCGTGGAGCGTGTTACAAAGCAGTAATGAAGTCCTTGGGCCGGATGCCCCCAAGCGTGCCTTCCCGTCATCTCGGACATTCTGTGTGGGGGCGGGTTGTCACCTGCACCGGCTCTATTTGTCTCGGCTGTGCGCTTTGCCTGCGGGGCAGTGGCTACGGGCGGGCCCCTCTGGAATCTCGGACATTCTGTGTTGGGGCGGGTTGTCACCTGCACCGGCTCTGTTTGTCTCGGCTGTGCGCTTTGCCTGCGGGGCAGTGGCTACGGGCGGGCCCCTCTGGAATGTGCGGAAGGCCGGTTGTGTGCTACAGGAGGGACTGCCGTGAATTTCTCCTGCGTGGTCGCTTCCGAGTCCCCGCGCGTGTGCCACGTGCATCTGCCACGTGTGTGAAGGGACACTTGTGTTGTGCTCTCCATGAGTGGTTGGTTCCCCGAAGAGACATTCCGCCTATATATTCGGAACTGCACGGCGAGGCAAGGAGAGCAGCCCGCCAGAAGAAAACAGGAGAGTGTCGCGAGAAGAGTCGTCGTTCGGACGTTACTGTCCAACATGTTGCAAATAAACGTCTTGTTAAGTTTTCCTTTACGCCTGTCCCTCTGCCTCAGCTCTCGAGGGTTCTGAACGTCCCCGTGGCCTGCGGAATGACGACCACCACCCAGCTCCATGCTACCTACTGGGTCCGCTGCGGCCACCGACGCGGCTCGTAACAAGCGCTATAACGGCATCCTTTCTGCCTGGCTATCTCCGTGACTTCATGTGGCGTCCGGGATGGAGAGTGCTCCCAACACGAGACAGACTGGACATGTAGGTGGGGCATGGTGCAACCTTCCACTTGCCTTTGTCCGCTACAAGAATCAAATCAGCATGTGCTACATCAATTTAAAAATTTCAAGGGTACTTAGAAGAGCCGTAAACGCTGGTTCCCGTGGAGTACGAGTTGATAGTTTTGTCGATTACGGTCGTTGCTCACGCAGTCGCTTCGCTTGCCTTCTGATTTCTGCGGGGGGCTTTTTGTCTGCAGACAGGTGTGAGGCCGTTGCAGTGGGACGCGGTCGCCGTGCTTTGTTTTCCAACTTTGGAAGGAATATACGCGGAACTACAACGCTTATTGTCGTCGCAATTGTTCTTCCTCGTAGAAGAGGGGAAAGCGAAGCGTTAACCGCTGAGCCAACACGGAGCACTTTGTAGAAGAGGAACTCTTGTGGCAGTGATTGGGCCGTTTTCAGTCGGCGTTCAACGGACGTGTCCGGCTTGTTTTTCATCTGGCCCGGTTCTTTCTTGTATAGCCAGGTCACCTGATAGGGGTCGCCACATGCATATGGTGTGTGTGTATTTACTTCTTCCTTCTTGTGAATGTCCCGCATCCGTAGGTGTTCTTGTATATGAAAATCTCACGTCATCACAATGTAATTGTGTAAATAGCCTCCATCATAACATACGATGTACGTATATACTTTCATAGCCATAAAGTTATGCATATTGTGTGCATACATCGTCATGTAAATTGCGTAAACTGTGATTCGTTTGTGTGCTAGTCCATAGTATCACGTGTTTCGTACATCGCGTAGACTGTACATTGTGCTTACCCGTTGCGTGTGTTCGTTGCTGTCCTTGTTTTACTGACACCATGTCCAATGGTTTCATACGTACTACGTCGAAATAAACTTTTTCTTAACATAAATAATAATTCTGTGCTGCGATCGAGCCGGCTCACTGATCTCCCATATTTGAGTATGAAGTACTCAAAATCGTTAAACTCTTTTTCTAAACACACATTGATGTCCACTGCCTGGGAGACTAAATTTCGCTAAATGCCAGAGCTTCCTGGTTAATTGAACAGTGGGAGGCATGTGAAAACACCACCTTTGCAGGTAACTTATGCTTTCAAGTAACGAAGTGAGAATAGTCATCGTTATCGGCCAACATATTAGCTGTAAGCTTCGATAATAAGGTCTTTAGTGCCCGCAGTAAGCGTACGTGTTTCCGCTGAAAAGTTGGAGGCGATTCTTGGCACTTCCACTTTAAGGGATTCTCCTAACATGTCGGTGAGCCGAAATGTGTGGCTGTCAGCTTTAATAGATGTCCGAAGGATCACAAGGCGATGAGGATTGGTGCAATGTTCCTGTCTGGTGTGATCAACAGTCTTCCCTCGCTATCGCTGCGGTAGGTATGGGGAAAGGGTATCACATTCACACATTTGCCGGTGTCTTCAACCTGTTATGAGTTTAAACGCCACAGGCTACTGCCGTGGCATGTGAGGGAGGAGCTTTTAGACAGTGCTCACTGTCTTACATGCGTAATCACTCGAATCCTACTATCTGGATAGGCTGTACTGTACTTGCCGCAAATTGAGCTTGTGTTCTGTCTTGTATTCATGTTGTATTCCCCCCCACTGTAATGCCTTATAGCACTGTGGGTATCAAATAAACAAACAATAAACCGCGATTCAACTTTTCATCCGGATATCTCGACGCATGGACATGCTACAAGAATCCCTCCTATCGGAGCTGTGTGGAAACGGGACTGTTTCTAACTTTCAACACCAACGTGCCCGCTTACTGTATTTACTAAAGAGTTCGTTGTTCAATTTCAGTTAATTGAGTGGCTGAATCTGACACCGACAATTGTTGTCACATGCCGCGTTTCCCTGAATACGTAATTCATCTCAGAGAGGTTTCTTTTTTTACAGCATAGCATCGTATCAGTTGTATCATGGTACCCGTGGTTGAATGGACCCCAAGACCACAAACCGAATAATGTGATATTGGTTTTGTAAGTACCTACAGAAGGAACAATGTTCACGTGACTGTCTTCTACATCGGCGCTACCATGCAGTGTTGACGCCACTTTGACCACCGTCAGCATGTTGCATGTCATATTGCGCGCGACTCTACTTTTCATTGCTTAACCTTCGAGCGATTCTCTATAAAACCTAATTTTGAACGCCCGGTGCAATTAATGATAATTGGATACAATTATGTAAATTAAACATGTAACGTCACTGGTGCATTGTACTCGTACATGTACTTGCATGTTGCCGCAATTATGAAACTCTTTACATTAAATGAGTTGACTGTTGTTCTATAGTGGCGTAGGTTCATGTGTTCGAGGCTTCTTTCGCACTTGGACCTTTCTGTAAAAAATAAATAAATATCGTAATTGTTCTTGCTGGAGCCCTGCATGGCTCCAGCAAGAGGATGTATACATTCTAACAAGCTCAGCTCCTTTATTCTAAGAAAGGCCACACTTTGACCTACGTTATGGCCAAAGTGTGGCCTCTCGTGGTGACGCACGAGATGCCGGAAAGGGATAGCATCCGCTTTCTTGACCTAAAGATTTCTTTTTCGGAGAACCACACGTGCTGGTGTTACGAGCCTCGCTCGCAGAAGCCTGTTCTTCCGTTCTCGTCTGCGCATAGCAAATTAGTAAAGAGAGGCATTGTTCAATCATGTTTTCACAATGCCTTAGAGAGGTCGTGTCACCACGGCTTAGAAGCTAGTCTCTTGGCACAGTCGGAGCGCCTAGAAAGAGAAGGGTACCCTCGCACTTTGCTCATTTCCGTGGCGGAGGCAATGCACAGAAAAAGGAAACGATTGGGCACTGTTTGCAACAGTGATGGCACCACAGCGGAGGAGAGGGAAAAGGTAGCGGTTATTCCGTACATGCATTCTGTGTCACACCGCCTAAAGAAAATAGGACAGCGCCTCAATGTGAAAGTGGTCTTCAGTGCCCCTGATAAGTTGTCCCAGTTGACAAACAGGACCTGCCCCGTAAAGAGTATGAGAAAACGGTGTATGGTGAGGCACAGAACGCAGTTTGTGGACTGCGCGTTAGGCGTCGTTTACAGGACCCCTTTTTCTTGCGGTGCATGTTATGTGGGCCAGACGGGCAGATGCCTTAACGATCGCTTACGGGAACATGCCAATAATGTTCGTGGCGGAAAAGATGGCTTCTTAGCGCAACACGTGAGCACGTGTGGGTGCACTCCGCTGTTTGAAAAAACAACAGTTCTTTGCAAGATTAAAGAGGAAAACGTGCGTATAATTTATGAGGCTGCTCAAATGGAGCTTGAAAGCGGCGCATGCGTAAGCAAGCCTTCAGTTGCTCTTTCAGATAAGGAGATATGTTTCTTGAGGTGCGAGGGTAGGCGCAGCAGGCATGGCGTTAGTTGATAATTTGTATCTTAAAATACGTCATTTTTTCACTCTTTGTGCTCCATTGCATATTAACGGTCTTCTCGTCAATAAAATTTCAGTTGGAAGTCAGTGCTTGTCTCGTCCCTTTCTTGTCTTTTGTGCATTTTTCGCGCTGCTAAAACCCAAGTATGCCATACCAACTAGCCCAGTCAACCGCTCTATTTGACCTACGACCGGGCTCGGTCGCCCGCGGTTGCGCGCCCAGTATCTTTAGAGGGGATCAACAGGCGGCTTGAAACTTTGCACGCGTTGTGTTTTAATTGACGAAGCTTGCGTCGGAGGCATATTGGGTGCAAGTGCAAGACATTCATTTGGTTCATTAATTGAATGATTCACTGACAGAGTGGCACTGCACGTGCTTCCTTTGATCGGCATGCGGCCTGCCGTGCAGCTCGTAGCTGCATCTCTGTGCTGGTAGCTCGGACACGGACTCTGCATCGACAAATCAACCAGTGCCTACGAGGGCTTCGGGGTTGCCACCCACCCGTCCGTGGCAAGTGTTTATGGGATTTTTCGTATTTATTCGAGAATACACGGAACCCTGCTTGTCACGCACTGATGTGACGTACGGAATCGCAAGAGAAATCGTTCCGCTTATATAGTCTAGCATTTATTGTCATGAACAGTTTTGCACTTTCCACCTACGCTCAAAAGGTAATTCCGGTTCAGTAAATTTTCTTGTAGCGCACATAAACAACAGGAAGAAATGAGGGCACATGCAGACCGACACGACGCTCTGTCTGTCTGCATGTGCCCTCATTTCTTCCTTTTTGTTTCCGAGCGCTACAAGGAAACTTACTGAAGATGAACTACGTGCCCAACAAGCCAGCATCGTAACTCTCAGTAATTTTGGTGTTGCGTCTCGCATTGCGTTTGTGTGCGTGTTTATACGCGGTGTTTCAAGAAGTGTGTCCCATATTATTGCGCAAATGAGGCAATATGTGTGCTACTTGCGGCGTTACCTTTAGTGTGGCAGATCTGTGTGGACAATAACTACGACAGTAATTGTAGAAATTGAAACAATTAGCATTTTACCAGTGGAAATGACCGATCGTGTTCAACGGGCGATTTCTACTCTTTCCTGCTAATAGTCCATATTCACTTTGAAATTTCTTAACGGTGGCAACTGGTGATGACCATGGGACGATGAAGGCGGCCTGATTTCACGGGCGAAACTGAAACTGACGCACAAAAAGCGCATCCACTGTCCACTTCTAAAACGCCCTTAATGACGGCACTGTTTAACTCGACGTTATTAAATGTCCATATAGATATTTCGTTTCGTGACCATACTTCCCTGCCGCACGACCACTTTTCGACGCATGGTTATCCTCCTCTCCCAATGTATAGAACTATTGTCTTCAGGTTTGGAGGATAATTAAGATCGAAGACCCGTTTTATGTTCATCATTTGTAACGAAAAAATCACAGCATATCCACGCAGTGAATGATGATGAGTGGGGCGAAGCGTCCATCCGCCCGTCCGTGCTTGCGTCCGTTCGTTTTTTCTAGTTTCCGTGCGTCCGCATGACCATCCGTGCGTCTACCTATGCGTCCATCCATCTGTCTGTCCGTATGTTCGTGCGTTCATCCGTCCGCGCGTCTGTCCGTCCGTCTGTCCGCCTGCTAGTCTGTCTGTCCGTCCATCCGTGCGTCCTTCTAGTGAACACTCCAAGTACTGCCATCTCGCATCCCCTGTGGCACATACCCGCTCTAGAGCGGGTATGTGCCACCGGTGGCTGCTTACTTCTACTACATACATCGGAGGATGTACATACCCACGCCTTAAGAAGCTTCGCCCCTAAATAAAAAGAAAATATGTCGTGCCAAATATGTCACTTTCGCGTGATTGTGAGTTCATATATGTATGTAACATATCCTGAAAATCAAAACTTCCTTCTTAGAAGTTAGTGCTTGTGTCCATCCTGTGTTTCTTCGGCCTTATTTGCTACCGCGATATGCTAAAGGCCAGTTCAAGGAACGAAACGTTTCACACGACCCTGAAAATGTCGCGGTGAACGGCAAGGTACAACAAGGCACCGTATACGTGCAGCGACGGCCGGGTGACAAAAAAACGTCAGCCTGTTGCACTCACTGCGTCAATTCCGGAGCGTCATAGGTGCATATCGTCTTGCATAGCGTGCCTTCAATGCGAACAATGGCACATTCGCCTCATCTTTTAAACATTCTGGATAACGGAGCTCTTAAAGTGAGATAAGGGCTTGCGTCGTAACCATGTCCCGATAAGCAGAGGCTTGTAGCGAGCGGTCTTCGCGATTGAATTCTCGACTCCCGTAAAAAAAAAAAAAAGTCGAAGTGAGGTGCCTCGTAAGAAGTGGTTGTCCCCGTTGGGTGAAATTGATAACACAATGTAAATGAAGAGAACAATCGCAAACTGAACGAGTTCAGTGCGTAAAGGCTTTCTGCGTTTCATTCTCGGAGCGTAATGCTACGAAAACTTCTCACAGTATATATAAGGCGCGTTTGCAATAAGAAATTGTTTGACGATATTATCATCTGTACCCGCAGCGGGTATCACGTGGTGGAAGCAAGCAGATGACCGGGCCGATCGGCGGTACGTTGGGGAAGCCTTTGCTCTGCATTGAGCGTAGTCAGGATGATGATGATGATGATCGCGCGTAATGTGATTTGTAACTGCAGGGCTTTGCTCGGATGAAATGGTAATTAGTCGTGGACGAAATATATCGTTCTGGTGACATATTTCAACCTCACCGTGGCCGTGGTGCAGCACCCCTATAGCATCTTTTTGCATTTCTTTTCGGAGATTTCATATCTACGAAGTGAAATTAATGGCTATCCGAAGAAGTATAAAGAAAACGTACTTTTGCCATCGTGAACTTACTTACAGCGCAACACCAGAAAAAAATACAGGACAGGGAAGGAGTAGAACAGAAAGAAAAGACGGCGTAAGTTCACGATGGATCCTAACCAACTGGCCCAACTTACCGTCTTAGTACTTTTGCCATCTTAAGCGCACAACACTGTTGCCTACCTGAGTCGTATTTATATATTACATGCAACTTGTCGAGCCGAGCCAATCAAAATGCCCTGCCATTGTCGTCACTGTCACGTCACGAAGCGTCACTTCGGATCACAATGTAGCCATTGTGTGTCGTGCTCATCGGAAATGAAATATGTTTCTTTATTAAAATGAAATCATGGGAGCTATGTTTTCGGCGTTTACACACTTGCGCATCCATAATCGTGCTCCCCACAGTGGCAGCAGAAGCGATTAAAACTACGCGCTTGAATTAGTGGACCAGCCGTTGTCAGAGAATGATTCATAAGTGGTTTCAAGAGCACCGTCATAGAGCCCGAAAACAACCATTCACCTCATAAACTATTATCAATGTCCTGCGGCGTTGGAGTTACAGAATAAAAAGGTACGACGAATAGCACGCAATACGAAACAAGCTTCCGATCATTGCGACCCCCCCCCCCCCCCGTGTTGGGCATGTAGGTGAAATGACTATACTTTGATAATAATTTCGAATGATGTGAAACAGTTTGGACTGGAAGTGCAGTGAATGTGTATAGATAAGCGTACTATTCAAGCTGCATGCGGATAGATATGCGTACTAATCAAGCTGCATGCGCAAAATAAAATATGTTTAGTGCTATGAACATCAGATAGCCGTTACTCTGCATAGAAAGTCAATCATTGTGCCTAATCTAGTGTTATGCTGATCAATAATCGCTTGCCTTTGCTCAATTGATATAATAATTACCAAGAACCACAACATGATTGTAGAAAGGAAAACTCCACAAATATCAACATCTGGAGTTCTTTATTGTACACCTGAAATAAGGCGCATGGGCCTTTCTCAAACCACCTTCACTAAAATATGGCCACCACGGTCAGGATTAGATCCTGTGACCTTGGAGTTATTGATCCCGGAGGAGAGGGCGTCCAATGTGTGAACTTCGCGCCTGTTAATTGAGTGTTTCGAGCGTGGAATGTCCGGTTGGTATTCGTCACGCCATCTGATAGGGATATCTAGCTTTTCACGCCCCGAAACCATGATATGAGAGACGCCGTACGGTGAGGGCTCCGTAAAATTTTTGACCATCTCGTGATCTCTATAGCGAGAGCTGACATGCATCGCCACAGTACACAGTACACGGGCCGCATGGGCCTCTGGCGCTTCGCATCCATCGAAATAGGACCACCGGGTTTGGGATCGATGGTATACGAACATCGGGACATAACCCATGCTCTGCCATGGCAGACCGGCATGTCATCTGCCAGAGCTAGATGACATGCCGGTCTGCCATGGCAGAGCCATGGCAAGTTAACACCCTCCCGGTCTGCCATGGTCAGTTAAAACCCTCCCGAACATTTCATTTTTTTGCTTGTTTCTATGTACACACATACGATCGCAGGCAAACATACAAAAAATTTTCCACGAAAAAAAATTGCTGGCTACGCTCCTGTCACCTGTAATTGTCAGAACAGACAAGGGATATTTTTTCTTTTCTTTTCAGTGTGGCTATGTGTTGCATATGGGGCATGTTTTGCGCAGATGAGTTTAGAAGTTTTGAACAAAACATTTCTTTTTTCCGTCAGCTATCCACCATTGGAATAGACTAGACAACAATATTGTGTGCTGTAACACAATTCAATCATTTATGAACATAACACAGTGTGTCCATTTTGAATTATGAGCTGTTTGTCATTGTATCTTCTTTCTTGTTCTTGCGGCATGTATTTTCTTTCGATACTTAGTATGTATTTTCTTGTCTCCACTCCTGCATGGGCCGTGAAAAGCCTGCAGTATGTTCAAATAAAAATAAAAAAGAATAGAAAAGGAATAGCCCGTTATAACTTTGTAGTTTTGTGATATCCAACAACTAAACAAATGGCCCGTTATAACTTTTTAGTTTTGTGATATCCAGCAACTAAACAAAGTGCCACTACGGGGCCCGCTAGTTGTTATAGTGTCCAACTATACTGCCCCAAAGGCTTCGGAATCGAATTCCGGCCACGGTGGCTGCGTTTCAAAGGAGGAGACACAGCAGACAGAGGCCTGTGTCACTCAGATTTAGGGGCACGCTAATGAACTGCGGCTGGTAGAAATTTCCAAAGCCATACGCTATGTGGCGTCCCCCATATTCATATAATGGCTTTGGGACGTGAACTGGCGAGCTAATGCGTACAACGCTGCTGCAGTCCGAGCACGTTCACGTTCAGCACTTCGTCGTCGTCATCCTCAGGCATCTACTTAGCCCGTGATAATAATAATATGATGATGATGATCTCTGTGGTCTTCCCCTTTATACCGGGGGTGGGGGGGGGGCACCTTTTAGTGTCCTGACGGGAACGAGAAAAAAAGGGAAAGAAAAATCACACCAGGTCCATGAACATCACCATTGTTCACTGTCTCCTTGACCACCACTGCAGAAGCCTTGCTTTGGTTATTGCTGTCGCTGCCAGGGGGTGCACGTTGGTATCGCGGCTGTCGCCTCCCGGTGCGATGAGCGAAACGAACAGCGCCGTACGGCGGACGCAAGCGCACGCAAATGGTTTCGTTGGCGCGTTAATTTCATGGCCACCATCATGCACGAATAAGGAAACACTTGTTTAACAGGCCAAGAAGGCGGCATTCATGCGTTACGTAAAACTTAGAGTTTCCTATGTAGCAAACACTGTCACGTAAAATTGTCTGCGGGGGAGGAACGAAAGAAGGGAACTTCGGGCTCTTTTCATTATTAGACAACATTATTGAAAACCAACAAGCAATGAAACCGAGGAAGATATATTGGCGCTACTCACTCTTTTAGCTGTAGTGCATTGCTTATTATGTGAATGGGGAGAAAGTAAAGGGAAAAAAAGACAACTCACCGCGAGCATGGACCCAACCTGCGAAGGTGGCAGGTTTGGTCCCTAATGTGGGCAAGTTGCCTTTACATTGGCTTCCCTTTCTTCATGAGCATATCACAATTACCACAATAGAATTAAAACAACGTATACGTCCCCTGGGCCTTCCTTGGATCCAATATAATACTAATTGTAGGGGTTTAACGTCCGGAAACCACGATATGATTATGAGAAACGCCGTACCAGAGGGCTCCGCAAATTTAGACCACCCGAGGTTCTTTAACGCGCACCCAACCCTATAAGCACACGGTGCTCAATCATTCTCGCCAACATCGGAAATGCAGCCGCTGCAGCCGGTATTCTATCCCGCGACCTGCGGATCAGCAGCCGAGTGCCTTAGCCACTACTCCACCTTGGCGGTTCCCTTAGTTTCAATAACATGGATGGATGGATGGATGGATGGATGGATGGATGGATGGATGGATGGATGGATGGATGGATGGATGGATGGATGGATGGACGGACGGACGGACGGACGGACGGACGGATGATCGGATGGACCTTATTGGCGGACGGAAGCGGCACCATCTTCGATGTGGGCGAAAATGAATGAGGCCCGTGTACTATATAAGATTTAGGTGTACGTTAAAGATTTCCCAGGTGGTCAAAATTTCCGGAGCCCTCCACGTCTCTCTTTCGGGACGTTAAACTCCGGATGTCCATGTCAAAAGTAGCGCACTTTTGACATCGAGAAGGGGGACAAGATAGTATACCGATTGGGTGTCGTGCCTCTCTTGTCCGCTTTGTCCATGTCAAAAGTGCTTCGGCATAATGATCTTCTCTGGCTTCATTGTCAAAATGTTGTAGGCCCGTGTGCTCAGATTTGGGTGCACGTTAAAGAACCCCAGGTGGTCGAAATTTCCGGAGCCCTCTACTACGGCGTCTTTCATAATCAAATGGTGCTTTTGGGACGTTGAATCCCAGATATCAATCAATGGCTTCATTGTCTTGGTTTTAATTTACTGAAATGGTGATGCGCATTTGCCCGCGGCACGCAACTAGATCGCATGATCTGAAGTGGCATTATAGGAGGCGTACCCGTAATAGGTGAGACGTAGGAATTCGCAGACCTGTTGAGTACTGTACTTGTCACTGCATTTTTTTTATTATTTCGTGCATTACGCCATGCACCTTCAACTGAGGTCGACAACCTGCACACTCTCATTACAGTATACCTGGCAGGTTGCCGCAATGTTACACCCGAAATTGGTATAATGAAACGTGATTTTTGTTAATTTTTTTACACGGAATCTTTGTGTGTATCGTGGCCCGAACGATTGTGACGCAATGATAGTACAGACATGTATAGCATCTATACGATAAGACGTCAATGTGGCATCACGCCTGTTCACAATAGATTGGTCCGCCTATTTCGCGTTATCCTTAAATTGTTTGTTTCAGCAGGTAGGCCGATTTATTAGAATACCTTTATATATAATTGTGGCGCGGCATATTTCGACGATGTTTTATCACCGACGCAAGAGCGCTGTTTTAGTGGAAACGCGAAGAGTCGATATCGTCGCAACTTATCGCTGCGACGCAGCTGCAACCTGTGAATTCAGGGTCGCCGCTGATTGCGACACGGTGACCACTTGTTGACCCCTTATTGCGTGAATCTGAAGCACCTTATATCCTTACTCGTCGGCGGGCATCGACAGACAGTTTCGCTTGCGTCGCCAAGAGAGGAAAGCGGTCGCTGAGGTTGCGCAGCCGGGAACGGTCTTCGGAATACCGGGCTCAAGTTGTTTCGGGTAAGTCCACACCGGGTGTGGTACACGCATTCGCATTTCGTTTCCCAGTCTAAAAAAGAAAACATGGTCAAATTCACAGACTTGATGATTGATTTGTGGGGTTTAACTTCCCAAAACCACCGCATGATCATGAAAGACACCGTAGTGGAGCGTTGCGGAAATTTCGACCACCTGGGGTTCTTTAACGTGCACCCAAATCCGAGTACACGGGCCTACAACATTTCGGCCACCTTTATCGGAAATGCAGCCGCCACAGCCGGGATTTGATCCCGCGACTTGTGGGTCAGCAGCCGAGTACATCAGCCACTAGACCACCGTGGCGGGGCCAAATTCATAAACTCGTGGCGCCAATTTAACTATATAATATTGTTCACTTGCATTTTTAATCGTAACTTTACGTCTTAAACCAAAAAAAAAACATGTGAAAACCACTAAGCAACATTGTTTCCTCTGCACTTTTGTGTGTATGTTGCTAACTCTGCTTGAAGTTTTTGTCCGTAGTTTTCTTAAATAAATAAATAAATAAATAAATAAATAAATAAATAAATAAATAAATAACAAAAAAGCCAATTGGATTTAATCCCGGCCGCGGCTGTCACATTTTCGGGGAAGGCGAAAATGCTTTCGCGGGCTTAGATTTATTTGCACGTTGAAGAACCCCGGGTGAACGAAATTTCGGGAGACCTACAGTGCGGCGTCTCTTCATCATATCGCGGTGGTTTGGAACGTTAAACCTCAGCAAAAATTATTACATTATAACACAAAATAACAGTTTGGGTGCTACTTTTCTGAGTTATGAACCAGAAAGATTCTTCGGTTATGAGCTGCAGTATCAGCCAGTACTCTGCTATGGACAGATTTTTACTTAATTTCATCGCGAGTTGCGTAACGTTCTGTTGTGCTGTTTCGTTGCGCTACTCTCGATTATATTGACGTGTTAATACCAACTCACCGGACATTTAACCCATCAAAAGCTTCCCAGTGTTGGCGTACTATAGCTTCAAAGTCCGTAGCCAAGAGAAGAGAAATCGTAGAGAAGGAAAGGCGAACAGGTGAACTAGTTCAGGATTATCGGTTTGCTACCCTACATATGGGAGCGAGATGGGGGACAAACATTCCTTTATATATGGTGGTGTCACACTTGCTGATGGTCTTGGCTATCTGGAAGAAAAAGTACCTATTTTATTTATTTATTTTTTATTTACAATACTGCTAGCCCTTGCGGGCTGTAGCAGGGGTGGGAGGTGAACAGGTTAACAATACACAAACAATGTTAGGCAAAAAACAAGTCCAGCCGTCGTTGAAAATCCTGTGAGGATCTACATCCTGTAAGTACCTCGGGAGGAAGCGCATTCCAGTCAACAATAGATCGCACCAGAAACGAAAACTTAAATACATCCACCCGCTGTACATAGCTTGGACAGAAAATGAGTGATTGAGGACAGAAAATGAGTGAATGAGGACAGAAATGAGTCATTATTTATTCGCTCTAAAACACCCATGCCCCTACCAATAAAGTGGCAGAGATGGGACTGGGGATGCCCTAAACTACGGGCTTGTGGGCTGTGGGCCCGTAACTTACGAAATTAAGTTCCGTAGTGCTACATCCCAACGCGACGATGTGATTATGAGAGACGCCGTCTTGGAGCGCTCTGAAAATGGCGAACACCTGCAGGATATGAGCAACCAGGGCGGCAACCTGAGCCACCGGGGCTCTGTAGAATTTCGCTTCCATGAAAATGCAGCCGCAGCGGCTGGAATTCGGTCCCCGCCACAGTATAAGGTCAGCCGTGAGGCGCCGTAACCACTTGACCGCTAAGGCAGGTCAAGCCAGCGTTATCAATGATTTCAAAGACCCGGTGAGGATGACAGATGCATCCTGCTCTGAACTATAGAGTTAGAGATAAGTAATACGTACTCGAGCTACGATGTTTGCATACGTCGTACGTGATAATATTCGCAAAAAGAAATAAAAACGACCGGAGTGAACCTATTAAAGGCTGTTTGATAAAGATGTATACATAGGAGATCTTATATGGAAGAAACGCGAAACTACACGCTCAGTGCCTCATTGCTTCTAATGTACCAGTCTGGTGGAACAGTTCCACCATCATTTTAATGCAGGGACCAGGTATGTGGGGCCCTTATGGTTTGCATATTGACTCTCGGAGAGGGGCGTGGGTCTAATGAGGGCGGGGGGGAGGAAGAAACTCGTGAGGGTGGGGGCGCCACTCCGCCCCCCCCCCTCCCAGTGGCGTCAGCCCTGCATCTTGATGTCTGCTGCGAATGAATGAATTTAGTTAATTGGTCAGGATTGAAATTTTGCAAGATCTAGGAAAAGCCGAGTAGGTGGACTCTTTTCTTTTTTTCGTATGTGTGGTAGGGAAGAAACGTTAATGTATGTTCGTGTGTTTATTTCTACGTGTGCGCGTTTATACACATCCAAAGTAGCAAAAGAAAAAAAAAACGTTTGAGAGGTTCTCTTAAGGTCCACCCGAAAGCTGACCCCCATATTTTCTATGACATTGCATTGCCGAGTAACTCAGGCGACGAATTGCAACTCATGATTACGGAGTTAGACTAGGAGAGCAGAAAGGTGGGTCTTAAAATTAATCTGCAGAAAACGAAAGTAATGTACAACAACCTCGGGAAAGAGTATAGCGCTTCGAGATAGGTAATAGTGCACTTCAAGTTGTAAAAGACTATGTATACTTATGGGCAGGTAATAACCGCATAGCCGAACCACGAGATTGAAGTAACTAGAAGAATAAGAATGGGGTGGAGCACATTCGGCAAGCACTCTCAAATTATGGCAGGTAGATTGTCACTATCCCTCAAGAGGAAGGTATATAACAGCTGTATCTTGCCGGTACTTTGCTACGGAGCAGAAACGTGAAGACATAAAAGGGGGTTCAGCTCAAATTGAGGACGACGCAGCGAGTAATGGAAAGAAATATGGTAGGTGTAACCTTAAGAGACAAGAAGAGAGCAGAGTGGATTAGGGGACAAACGGGGGTTAAGGATATCATAGTTGAAATAAAGAAGAGTAAAAGGACATGGGCCGGGCATGTAGCGCGTAGACAGGATAACCGCAGGTCATTAAGGGTTACTAACTGGATTCCCAAAGAAGGCAAGTGAGTTAGGGGGTGACAGAAGGTTAGGTGGGCAGATGAGATCAAGAAGTTTGCGGGTATAAATTGGCAGGAGCAAGCACAGGACCAGGTTAACTGGCGGAACATGGGAGAGGCCTTTGTCCTGCAGTGGACGTAGTCAGACTGATGATGATTGTGATGATATTTTCTATGCTAAGCACTATAGCTATGTTTGCGGGTTAGTGCCTACCGGCAGTGAGCTTTTTCTTCCCTTTTCTTATTTTCTGTTCTATGCCCACTTTCATTTCCAGCCATATTTATCACAGTTACTAGATTTGGACCTACAAAAAAGAAAAAGAAAACGCCTATGAGTCACTAAGAGGGTGGGCAAAAGACGTGTTCTTGTCGAAGTGGTTACGGCACGCAACTAGAGAAAACCGTGTGAACGGAAAAGCACGGTTGCAGAATGGGAATACTACACGGCACAGCACGCACGAGGACGGAACAATCGAGCTGTGCTCCGCGTGTTCCCAGAGGCGTTCCAGTAACAATCGCACCTGCATTTCCTTTGCTCGCACCGTGTTACATCCTATACACCCCGTAATGTTATGGCAACAGGCTTCCAAAAGTAACGCCGAGCGGCGCCACTGCTGTCATCGTTCGCCATGCTCTTATACGCCCCGCAATGTTATGGCAACAGGCTTCCAAAAGTAACGCTGAGCGGCGCCACTGCTCTCATCGTTCGCCATGCTCTTTATACACCCCGCAATGTTATGGCAACGGGCTTCCAAAAGTAACGCCGAGCGGCGCCACTGCTATAGGGTGGCTAGACCACTGCTCTCATCGTTCGCCATGCTCTTTATACACCCCGCAATGTTATGGCAACGGGCTTCCAAAAGTAACGCCGAGCGGCGCCACTGCTATAGGGTGGCTAGACCACTGCTCTCATCGTTCGCCATGCTCTTTATACACCCCGCAATGTTATGGCAACGGGCTTCCAAAAGTAACGCCGAGCGGCGCCACTGCTATAGGGTGGCAAGACCACTGCTCTCATCGTTCGCCATGCTCTTTATACACCCCGCAATGTTATGGCAACGGGCTTCCAAAAGTAACGCCGAGCGGCGCCACTGCTATAGGGTGGCTAGACCACTGCTCTCATCGTTCGCCATGCTCTTTATACACCCCGCAATGTTATGGCAACGGGCTTCCAAAAGTAACGCCGAACGGCGCCACTGCTATAGGGTGGCTAGACCACTGCTCTCATCGTTCGCCATGCTCTTTATACACCCCGCAATGTTATGGCAACGGGCTTCCAAAAGTAACGCCGAACGGCGCCACTGCTATAGGGTGGCTAGACCACTGCTCTCATCGTTCGCCATGCTCTTATACACCCCGCAACGTTATGGCAACAGGCTTCCAAAAGTAACGCCGAGCGGCGCCACCGCTCTCATCGTTCGCCAGTGCTCTTAACACTCTTTCGCCACAACACTGCCACCCCATCTACTGCGCACGCGCCGAGATTTTGGGTTAAGCCCGCAGGGCGTCACAACAGTAAATATACTTGTCTATTTGTAGTGCTCCGGTTCGAACGATGACAACATGCGTGCACGTGTCCCTGCCGCTGCTGAGTCCGGTGACAAACCGCCTTCGGCGGCAGTTGTCTATCCCCGGTAACGCGCAGCTCGGCCGCGCGGGCGTCACGCCCAAACTTTAGCTTGGGTTCCCCGTATCCTAGGCGACTGAGTTAAACCATCCATTATGTATGTTGCGTGCCTTTGTATGTGAAAGTGGATAGAGAAGCCCCAACTTACCGTGTCTGCAAATATTTCCGTCAGTTTAACTTGCGCATTTCATGTTTGTTTGTTTTTTGTCATTTTATTATTCTCTTTCCTGCCCTCTCTTGGGGAATCTTTAATGACACAGAATTGTATCCTGCGTTCGCTTTTTCGTTATTTGCACTGTCCTGCAACAATGTTCATGAATAAGCCAGCCCAAGTAAGCGCACTCGTGCATTACAAATCGCAGAATGAGGCTGCTTGTTCTTTTCGTTCTCTCACAGAATGAGGCTGCTTGCACTGCTCGTCGTGGTGGCAGCGTTATGGTCCTCCGGTCATGGCCTTCGAATCGACAAGAAGACGGGTGCCTATGAGGACATTGTGGTCGCCATTGACAAGTCTGTGGAGCCCAACGAGCGAATCATCGACAACATCAAGGTACATTGCCTCCACAGCATGTTCTCCTTCTTTAGCATGCGTCGTAGCATGGGCGCCGTAAAACAGCACCGAGGTATTGGGTTTGAATCCCCACAGAGGCGGCCGTGCGCTGGAGGGCCTAAACGTGGTCATACATTGCACGCATGGTTGGGCAAGTTTTCATGTCCTGAAAAAAAAAAAATGGAGTGCTATAGGTGTGCTTAGAGGCGCTTCCATTAGATTGGGGAGTAAGTCTCGCCGCAGTAGCATCCCGACTCCTAGCGACTGACCTGGTCCAATAAAACGGGCTTCGCAATGAATTCAAACATAAAATTGGCTTCTGAAGGAGGAAATTTTCGTACTCTACGTCAGCTCTTTCCATGTCCGTGTGTTGCTTTTTACTTCTTCTTTCTTCAAATGTCATGAACCAACTGCCCCAAGGAAACGTTTTGCTAACTCATGAAATTGACATGACGGCGGGCTTCCATCGGTTCCTGGCTTTACGGAATAAAGATACAGTGCTATTGCGACGCAGCATCAGAGATATTCGGCTGCCGTTGCCGTCGAAACCTTCAAGGTCAAGGCCCTGCACATCAAACGTTGACGGGTCAGGTCTGGCTTATTGAGAATGCGCAGTAGACTTAGCACTTCCCTTACATGACTAGAAATTACCCCCCCCCCCCGCCTACTTTCTAACTCCAGTGCCATGCGTGACAGTCATGCGACTTGCGAAGAAAAGTTACAGTCGTTTGTTTTTCGAAGACTTTCCCTTTAAGTGTTGTGTAACAGACCAATAGGAGCTATTGCTATTCTAAACTATTCTAAATGAGAGCCATTGCTATTCTATGAATAAGAGCTATAGCTATTCCTATTCTAAACGGTTACGGTATGATCGCACTTAACTTGCTTCTCGAAGGCCCTGTTCCGCTCTGCGTCGGCGTTTCTCCACCGGGCGACACGAGGCCTCGTCCACTTTGGCAGCGTGACCATCGCCATACCTGACACGTGGCCCGTTCGAGCACAAGCACGGAAAACCACGGCCAACATGTTCCCGGTGGCCGACGTGAGGGTTGCCACACCGAACCCGCAGTACGGTGACACTCCGTACACGCTGCAGCCTCGGGGGTGCGGTGAGCGGGGCGAGTACGTCCACCTGACGCCACGCTTTCTTAGCGACATGAACAGCTCCATGACCGAGGTCTACGGCAGTCCAGGTGAGGACTTCCATCAGCCACTATGTCGCCTGTATAGTCTCCCATACTGTGTGAGTGATGTTAAGTGAAAAGGAAGAGGAAAGTGAGCCCCGTAACTGTCTCTCCGGGGGAGGACACCTCAACAGTAGCTCACGAGGGGTGGGGGTAAAGGAGGGATTAAAAGGATAGGATTAAAAGGTAAAGAGATAGAGGTAGGAAGGAGAGAGCCAGGCATAGGGAGAGTGAACGACTAAAAACGACGGAAGTAAAGAGGAGATAAAAAAAAGATGGACACGGTCGCAGAAGTCCGAGGACGGGGCACCACTCGGCGAGAGCTCTTGTCGGCGCCAGGAGATGGCGTAGGGCGAGCACAGTCGGCCAGAGCTGCACTGTCGTCGGAGATCGTGGAGGCACAACCGGTCGGCACGAAACCCAGCGAGCGAGTCCGTCTCCCATATTAATATACCATCTGTATTTGGCAGTGTCGAGGAACAACTTGCCTTTTTAGCGGAACTTGTTGCTTGGCGATGTTTAGGAGTGCACAAACGGCTGGCTGACGTAGTACATTTCGCTTTTCTAACACAATTTGAGTGAAACCGGGAATTATCAGAGTCAACGCCAATCGCTTGACCTCTGACCGGCAGCTTGCCCGGGGTGTACCATGCTGAATACGTGTCTGGTGTAGGTCTCGGCAAACCTTCTACGACTCGCTCACAGTTAGGGTTACTCAGTCTCAAAGTGACGTGCTAGTGCGAGCGTCAGTGAGTCCCGAGTAAAATTTTGATGAAATTTATTTTAAATGAACCCGGCTGGGCTGACGCAAGCGATTCGCGTTCAAGCCAGCTCGTTTGAGTATTCGTGATGAACTTGAGTTCATTAAGCTCATGTGAGTATAAATTCCATCAACGTCTTTTCGAGTGGTCCTGTAGAATCTAATAAGGGAGAGAATATATATTTCTGGGTATGCTTGTGGAAGTTTCGGCGCATGTGCCAGCCTGGGCCCTCAGGGTTTGCTTGTCCGTTTCGAAGACCTGAAAAAAAAACGCACAAAGACATGCTTTTGATTGCAGCCTACATGATGGTGCACGAATGGGCCCACTTCCGGTACGGAGTGTTCGACGAGTACGGCGACCCGGAGAGCTACCGGTACCCGAGCCTCTACTGCGAGTTTGGCATGGTAAGGTTGCGTGCCTCGAGAAACTCGGCAGCGCGCGTCTGCCTTCACAAAGCACGGACTTGCCTCGACACAGGGGTGCTCTGCTTGGCGCAGGTACGCGCCAGCACCTGCTCGCAACATCACAAGTTCAAGGTGTACACGGATTCCGGAGAGCCGTGCCGCATCTACAAGGGATGCCGCGTCTCGTCCCTGTGCAAGTCCCGGTTCTTGAGGAACGACAAGGACCCGGTCACATCGTCCATCATGTTTATGCCGTACATCAACGGGGTAAGTATATAATCGTACACGGAAGTCCTTGATTGTGGATCCCTCTTCTGCAGCCTATTGCGTGTATTCACTTCACTGTACTCAAAGAGAGGAGAACAAACTTCAAATTTCAAATGACCTTAGATTGTGCGTCCCAATATCTGGGATTTTACGTGCCAAAAAGTACGATGTGATTACTGAAGCACGCCATGGTGGAGGGCTTTGCAAAGTTCGGCCATCCGGTGTTCCTTAATGTGCCCTGAAATCGCGCAGTATACGGGCCGCGGCCTCCATCGAAATGAGGCTGCCGCGGCTGGGATATCGAATATGCATGTCTTCATAATCGCAAGGCAGCACTAAAACAAATAGGAGATGGATGGATAGCACGGGTGTTACCGAATTCTCTCCTCTTGTTAGGACGACTGTAGTCATCGCCTAAAATGCCTTTAGCATCGCCGTCTGTATAGGACACTTTTTCTTCCCGCATTCTCGAAAATTCTCCAGCGTAGAGATATAAATTCAGCAGTGTCAGGAGACAGTGTGACTTAGACGTTAATAGTATCCGTTCATTGAAGCTATGACGATGAAACTTACAATAGAGTTTTTCAAATGATAACGTGCTCATCTCTCTCTCAAATAATTCACTACTTGAATATGCTGTCTCTTGAATAATTTACAGCTTAGAAGTAAACTTATTATCACACTCTACATCTCGCAGGTTACAGAATTTTGTGACAAGGACGGTGACAAGAAGCACAACGCTCACGCCCCCAACAAGCACAACCACCTTTGTGAGCGCAAATCTGTTTGGGAAGTGATCAGCGCCAACGATGATTTCAATGGGTGAGCAGATTATTTGGTCACTCGCAGGTGACTTTTCGTAGCTCAAGTTTCGTGGCAAGATCATGTATTAGCATAGCCTCCTATATTTTTTCATGCCCACCGAGTGGCCCGGGAGCGGAGCAAGGCGCCCCGCCCGTACCTTCTATTTCATGCGCTCGCCACCACACGGCGCTGTAACCCCATACCCACTCCCAGAGCAGGCGACGCGACTACGCTGTTGCGCGCGTGCTTTTGGAGAGAAACTTGCGTTCGTATTAGAGATGGAGCTGTAAAATAAATGCGCAGGTTGCATTGGTGTTTCTTCATGATGCACAGGGGTGATAGAAAAAAAAAACGCGAACAGCGCGGCGCGATCTTTGCATCCCGCTGTGACCCTGGTGGGAATAAAAATTAAATATGCTAGAATAGTTTTATTCTAGTGGCTTTCAATTATCATGCAGGATACGTCTCCATTTTCGTTTGTCCATTGCTGAAACCGAGGATAATGACGACACCTGCACAGCTCTGTCCACCTGCACGGTGGACAGAGTGACGGTGGACAGTGCTCGCTTGCGTCGTTTTCCAGAGGTAGCGGCAGTTCGCTTGCGGTGCAATCCATCGGTGATAAATCTTGAGAGTCGACGTCGACGGACGGCAAGTCATTGCGAGGAAGTGAAGGGGTCTCCAGTTGGCTCTCAACTGCTCTTCGTTTCCGCGGTGGTGTGTTCACTGGCGCAGCTGCCTTGCGTTTTCTCACAAACGCGTCGCTTCCCTCTCTCTTTTTCGGAGGCTGCAGTTACGGAGGATACTCTTCGAAAATGCTGGGAACAGTGTCTTTCTTGAGTTTGCGAATTTTGCAGCCCTCCTTGAAGTCGGAGGAACCGAAGTGTCGGCTGCATACAGTCGATTAGCACGACGACGTATTCGGTGCCCAGTCGTCCCGAGAAATGACCTTTAGCCATTTCGCTCGAAGTTCCGGATCGCTTGGTATCTCGTGGATCGATATGCCCGGCGTCCGTTGTTTGCTCGAAGACTTGCAGCGTGGTACGCAGCAGTACGGCATCTTGTCGGGTACAGAACACCCTTACTGATTCCACACTGCAGATAGAAAACCGAATTCGTATGTGAAAAGTAATGCAGCATGAATTTGCACCGTAAATCACAGTTTTTTGCGTAGCGAACAATATAGATTGTGACGGCGCTAGCAACTCACACATGGACCCGTAGAATAGTAAACAAACGGTCGCTTCATTCAGTGGCACTGAACATTATGGATCAGAACGCTGTTAGAACAATAAACGTTCATGTAAATAATTCAGTGTAAAATGATCAAGGAATTAAAAGCGACAGTATAAAGCTATGTATTAAACGTACTTCCGCTTGCAGCGTTCCGAATTTGTGCTACGATGGCGTAGGGCTGCCTCTTACACTTACACCAGAGACCACGTTAACATTAGCGGTCAGATTTGCAGTGACATTGCGTTCTTGTCACGTTAAATTGCATATACCATTTGTTGTTTTTGAATCTTTACAGGCCGCGTTTTATTCCGCGAGCACTGTACACATTGTCTGATAGTTCTGTCATGCTTCCCTGATAGTCCAAACAAAAAAAAACATAATTAAAACCGTTGCTTCCGCAAGACACACAAGCTTACCTGCGACAAACACGACGGACAAGGAACAACTTTTGCTTGTAGAGCTACTTTTGTAGGTACTTCGAGGGCTTCGAGGTGCCTCAACACGTTGCAGCGTAGCGAACTTTGCTGCTATGCTGACTATGCTTGGTACATTCAAGAGCATGTACGGGCATGGATGGATGGATGCTATGAGCGTCCCCTTTATAACGGGGTGGTGACAAGTATGCCACCAGGCTCGACAAAAAAAAAAAAAAACTTTTTTTCTTTTTATGTTGGCCTAATGCCTCTACTTCGATAAATTCTATCTTAATAGAAAAAAAGGTAAATTTTCAGCTTAAGTTCTCTGCCATTTACGGCACACTGTCCATATTTTATTTTTCCAATATTTATTTTTGTCCTTTCTATCTAATTTTCTGCCACCAATACTCTAACCGTCTCTTACTTATTTCAATCGCGGGTGTGTTCAGCTTTCCATTGTTGTCCCTAAAACCCAAGGCTTCCTGTAGGCTCGTGCCCAAACGTACACCTGGGTGGATATCTCCACATTCAATCAGAACATGCTCCGCCGTTTCCTTATCTTTCCCGCAGCATGTGCATTGTTCTTCTTCTTTACTGAATCTTGCTTTATAACTACGCGTTCTAAGGCAACCCGATCTCGCTTCAAACAGTAAAGCGCTTCCCCTTGAATTATCGTAAAATGCCTCCCTCCTTATTTCATTTTTGCCCTTTCGGTAGTTACTCAAAGCCGGTTTTTTCTCCATAGCTGCCATCCAGTAAATCCTCTCCGCCTCCCTGACTTTTCCCTTAACGCTCTTTGTTGACATACGGCTTACAATACCAGCCGTATACTTACTAGTGAGTCTTCTAGTTCTTTTTCTCCACTGTGTGTCCACGCTCTTCCTATACAAATAACGGAACACCTTCTCTGCCCATCTACTCTCCTTCATATTTCTTAGCCTTTCTTCGAACCTTATTTTGCTCTGCGCTTCCCTCGCCTCAAAACCTGCCCACCCCATATCGCCCTTTACAGCCTCGTTTGTCGTCTTCCCGTGAGCACCCAACGCGAGGCGTCCCACAGTCCTTTGATTTACATCCATTCCCGCTTGCACCTCTGCCCTCATGCACACCACTGAGTTCCCAAAAGTAAGCCCTGGAACCATTACACCCTTCCACAGACCTCGAAGCACCTCATACCTATTGTATCCCCACAACGCTCTGTGCTTCATTATTGCCGCATTCCTCTTTCCTTTTGCTTGCCGAGGCAAGTATGGGGTGCGAGCGCCCCTTGCGGAGAAGGCAGGCGTAAATCGAGGAGGAAGAGAAAGGGCAGCGGACGGCCTCCGCCGCTCCACTGCGCGGGCATAAAAAAATATAGGAGGCTATGGTATTAGTTACCGTGTGGACAGCTCGACGTGGTACTTGGCAGTGGCACCTCTTGCCTTGTTTTTGTACGAACAATAATAATGATTACCATTCGTGCGCCTCCCTCGAAGGTTATTTATAGCCGCTATGTTTCAGACAACCAACATTGGTCACATGTTCTCTGATAGTATCCAGCAAGCATTGCTGAAACTATGGACGCGGCTTCCAATGAGCCCCTTTCAGGCGCGCTGGCGGGCTGCGTTGCTCAGCCCAGGATTCGGTCACTAAATCTGGGTGGTCCGTCTGACCAAGGAAGGTGCTGCAAGCCACTTGGTCATCTCATTGGCGGTAACCCAACTTGGAAATTTATTGGAACTCACTCATTCACTCGCTAAGTCACTCCCTCATCGAACGATAAAAAAGTCGTGGTAAGAGTAAGACCTTTTTTTTTGCTGGGATGTTGAAGAGAAAAATAGATACACCTCTTCGTAACGAGGAATCATCAGGATGCTTAGGTTTCAGTGTTTAATTGAAGATAAAATAAAACAGGAGGGGGGGGGGGGAGGGGAGAACTCACCGGTATTGGCTAAATGCGGGAATACAAACGGAATTTTCCAGATACTGCGCCCTCTCACGTCGAGAGAGCCGAAGTATATAAACTCAAAGTGCGGATAGGCTGACTAGGGTAAAGTTGTTCAGACTGGCCTTTGACAAACACAGACAGTCTCATCGAAACGCTGGCCGGCTTGTCTAATGCACTCGTGCTCGTTCAACCCATTCGCGCTATGCCCTCGCGTTGGGTTTCTATTCTGCTCACTGAGCCAGCAAAATAGTTGTCTCCACACTCAACACGAGATTGATCATTCTTTTTCTTTTTCCTTCTTCTTTTTTTTGCAGTATCGCTCCTGCCGACCTCTCAAGGAACGTCGATGTCAATTTCACCGAAGTCCAAAAACGAGAAGGAATTCTCGGCAGGCTGATATTTGCCCTTGACATTTCGGGCAGCATGGCGGTAAGTTGCATCTGTCCTACAACGTGCTCACTCTTAGGTCAAGAACGTGGTGCGTCGCGAGTTGTCATGAGCTGTACTAGGAAGACTAGACTTGAACCTTAGTTCCTTTTTTGTCTCTTTGCACATATTCAAGCGTAAACTTCGAATACAAATTCCCGTTCGCGATTTATCGTTCGCTATTTAGCGCGGTTTTCGAGGCTGCCGGATCATCGGTACTTAATTTACACCAGCACTCGGCCTCCCGGACCTGTTTTTGGGCCCTGACTGCAGCATCGGCCCGGCGAATGCGAGCTCTTTCACGCTTCCTCTCTCGGCGCTCTTCTAGGATCGTAGTAGGAGTGGATGCGCGCGTTCTCGGCTGATTCGACGCCTCGGATTCGACGGGATGAGTGACGTCCCTTACAACGCAGTCAATGGCACACGTGCTTGGGTGCGATGCTGAGAACGATGTGACTGATCGCACAGCCAATGGAGACCACTCGCGACACCAACGCCGAACGGTTTATCGTTTTTTTAGCCATGTGCAAATTTCGCTGTATATTCTTACTGGCAGAATCCTGGCGCAATTTTCGATCTCAAAAGCCTTTGTTCTGGTGAGCATGGTAGTCCCGAAGTAACTCCTCCACCCCCTCCCGTGAAGCTTCTCCTACCAAAAAAAAAAAGGGCAGAACGTGGCACAGAAAAAATGAAGGCGGATTCGGAACTAGAGAGAAAATAAGAAAGAAAGAGAGGACGGTCTTTCTAGAGATAATTCTTCCAGTACTTACAAAGGCAGTTACTCAGTAAGGAGCAGAATATTCAGGCCGAGAAAGTGCTAGGAACAATTCAGGGAAACAAAATCCTATCTGCTGGCACGTAGCAGAAGTCTTCAATACTAAAGTGTTGAAGGACTCTGCTCGTAGTAAGTCAGGCTTGGCTCTTGTTCGTGACAAAATTTGCGAAGCCATGCACACAAGGCTCATATGTGGCTAATTGTCCTTTGTTTTGCTCTAGGACTACAACCGCATCGGGCACCTGAGAGAAGCGGCGAGCCACTTCATCCGGGATGTGGTACCGGTCGGCCTGGAAACGGGACTGGTCGTCTTCCACTCCTCAGCGTACGAGCAATCATCGCTGACGCCTCTAAATGACTCGTCAGCGCGCCAGGAGCTGGTTGCGAAGGTGGAGAAACTACAAGCTGACGGAGGCACGTGCATCGGCTGCGCCTTGAGACTTGCTCTACAGGTAAGCACGTGTGTCTCTTCTGATGGACGTACACAAGGGTAATATGGGGGAGGGGCAGGGACGTGCAGAACCGCTGATACATCGTTGAAAAAAAAACGATATTGGACCGGTCGAAGTAAGCTTTACTCGCGTATAGACCCGTCGATGGTGTATATATAGCAATGGTCTAAAGCTCACCCGATGCCCCGCCGTGGTGGTGTAGTGGCTAAGGGACTGGGCTGGTGAGCCGCAGGTCGCGGGATTAAATCCCGGCTGCGGCGGCTGCATTTCCGATGGAGGCGGAAATGGTGTAGGCCCGTGTGCCCAGATTTGGGTGCACGTTAAAGAACCCCAGGTGGTCGAAATTTCCGGAACCCTGCACTACGGCGTCTCTCATAATCATATGGTGGTTTTGGGACGTTAAACCCCACATATTAACCAATCAATCAGGTTCACCCGATGGAGCGGGCTGCAGTCATAGTTCCGCAGTTAAGGGACGAGGCATTGTAGAAGGTTGTAGTGGGAGACAGAAGTTTCAACAAGCCGTGAGCTAACGTTTCTATATTTCAAATAAGTTACTTCCCATATACCACGAACGGGTCTCTTCCTTAGGTGATCGGACGTCAGTATTCGAGTAAGACATTGATAGTGATCTCTACAACAACCAACATCTGGCAACAATTCTGAAACTTTAATTTTTTTCTGTTTTGCTTCATGGTTATAAGGACGGTTACCACATGAGAAGCGTAACGAAAGGAATGTTTTCGTGCAGCCACATGCTAGTAACTTACGAAGAGCTCCAGCAAGAAAAAGATATACGGGACAAAGAAAGACATATGTCTACCAGGCCGCTAGCGAAAGGTTCGTAGGCCACGTATAAACTCATGGTGTACATAAAACTTCGAAGTAGGCAGCATCGCTTCTTTTGTGTGCGTATCTGCCAAAGTACCTTGCTATAAGTCTGTTCGATACTTAAGATTACGCGGAGAAAGGTGAGCGCTATGACGTCATGATATATATTATATGACGTCACGAGGAATCGATAAATAACCTCGAGGACTGTATTCACTCATCTTGAACTTCGATACTGTGCAAACTCTTGACACGGGCCAAAGAAAAGCAAACGTACAACGTGGTGATGCCTCTTTCTTTTTCTTTTTTACCTACCTTAAAGTAGTACAAGATGACTCCTAACCAAATGCTCCATCTGGTCGTCTTGCTGCTGTATTCACCCTCGGGGCGTTTTCTCTGACCAGGCGCTTTCCTGCTAAACGAATGGTCTCTCCTCTACCGTAGAAGTGTAATTGACTACAGTCGACTACAAGATAAAAATAAATACAAGCTGCACGTACAGCCGTCACCAGGCCTTTCACGTCATTCAGGCCGTGGGCGACATCTACAGTCTATCGTCCGTCAAAGTTCGCTTTCTGGACGTTCGATTTTCAAACAACCACGTGCATGAAGTCGAAGATGACGTAAACTTATGTGCCACTTGTCTACCACGGCTTTCTGATGACAGCCCGGTTGCCCAATCCTCCGTGTAATAATCGTGCATTAATACAATATGCCACAGCCAGAGGCAAGCGCAATTGTTCGTCGTTGTAAGGGAAGGGGGGGGGGGGCACGCAAAGTGTTTCCACAGCACCTCCTCCTCCCTGTTTGTGGAATCCAAATGAAACAAGCGGTCGAGGGGAAGCAAAACTGAAAATTAGCGATTACATTTTTTTTCACAACGGTCTGAATGGATCCGACAAAGCGAAGTTACGAGACAGACATCGCACCTATGAAATGATTAGGGGAGGGAGATTCCCCCAATTTCTATGACATTGTTACAGTATAGTGCATTTGAAATCAACATGCATTTAAATCACCTTTTCCGGTTCTGCGGTGCTGACGCACTCCCGGAAGTGCATGCATATAAATATTGGATAATGTGAACGGAAGAACGACCATATTTTTAGAGCATCAAACACGTTATGTGAAGGCGACGGGTTCGGTCTCTGCCGGTGACACGTTGCAATTTATTCCCGATTATGCCGTAATTAGTACGATATGGTTACCGCAAATAACGTGCCCCGTACAATCTTCGGCTTCATTGTCTGTTGACTTCCATTAACATTGTGTCTAACAAATAAAATCAAGTTCCCTGCCTTCGTTCCCCTATAAGCGTCACGTCTTTGGTCTTCTCTCTCTTCTACACCACCCAGATGTTCCAGGCGAATGAGCAGTCTGCTGCCGGTTCTGTCATCATCCTCATGACCGATGGCGAAGAGAACAACAGTCCATACATCAGAGACGTTTTGAACGACTTGATCGACGCTCAGGTGGTGGTCAACACCATTGCCTTCGGCATGAACGCCGCGGAGAGGCTGGAAGAGCTGGCGCGACAAACCGGAGGCAAGGCCTTCGCCCTCCGCGACGGCGAGTCTAGCGCAACCATCGCTCTCGAGTCGGCCTTCCTGGACGCAACCACAGCCATGATGGACGATGACAAGAAACCGGTTGTGGTGAGTTGATTGGTGTCGTTCTTGTCTGTTTATTGCATAGGTCAGCGAACTCACTCTGGCTCAGATCGAGTCGTGAGTCTGAGTCTGAGGGAGTCCGGGTCAGTAATATTTTCGTGACTCTGAGTCCGAGTGAGTCCGAAGCTCGAAACATATTTCATGAGTGAGTCTGACTGAGTTCAACAAGTTTTGCCGACCTATGGTTTATTGGAATCAGTAATGTTTTTTTCCCGTATGAAGGAGGGCCTATAAAAACAAAAAAAGTCAGCAGTGTGGAAAGTTGGGCAAGATGGTGAAGGTTCATTACAGCGTAACTGTGCCCTGGAACGATACACGAAGAGAGAAGCAAGACAAACAAGCGCAGACTAACCGCTGCGTTTACTAAATGATCAAATGAGCTTCTTTGGCATGTCATATGGGTTTATATTGTTAATTAAAACGGCTGATTTCATCATTCAATAAATCAATTTGTTAGTCGGCGCTTGTTTGTCTAGCTTCCTTTCTCAGTGTATCGTCCCAACACACCATTTGATTATAATGAACAAAACAGAAATCTGGAAGGCATCAAAAGTGGGTACATATTGTGGAATTCAGTGAGTGATATCGGGGTATAAAGACAGTGCAATGGAGTGGAAGTGTTGGGCTCACAATTGCGAGGAATCTTGACGGATTCAGAGGTATGCGTATTTTCCTTCGTTCGTGTTTAACAATTCACACTATCTGCAGAAGTGAAAGAGCAAAGGACAGGCGCTCAACATTTCTATTGTCTCCCCAGAAGTCCACTGTCAGAAGTCCAGATATTCTGTCAGATGTCCACATGGACCTCTGCCATTGGCGTAGGCAGTAGGGTGCTTTGAACTGTTTATATATATAGAGTACGTAAAATGTGTATATACACGCACATGGACAAACACGCGCACGAAACTACATGGAGCATGATTCAACCCCTCCCCTTCCTTCATTTCCAAAAAAAAAATACTAGCTACTCCACTGGCCTGTACTATAACTTTCTCAATAAGCTATTCTAATACGTTTTCTTTCTCCATTGTCGCTTCTTCAATCGGATTGTCTTTGCTGACAGCGTACGTGCCAAAAGCGATTCATGTGAAGTGTTTTCCCTTCTATAGGCAAGCAGAATTCAGGTGGCGGCCTTACGCTTGTGTCGGCCTCGCCACCTGTGAACACGCCTTCTACAATTCATGAAAAAAAAAACGGTAAACTTGCGTTGTTGAACATGTGAAAGATGAAAAAGCCTAGAGCAATGAATTCGTCTGAAGTTGCCGCCACGCAACAGCTAATTCCAGGAGGGCGTATGTGTCTGACGGTAGGAAGTACTTCTGACTTGGTTTGTAATGTTGAAGTTGCGAAGGTGTGTTGTAGTCAAGAGTTCGACCGACTCCTTCTGGTCAGATTTCATGATGAGGATGTAGATGCAGTCACTTAACAAGTCAAGGTGAAAGAACAGCGACGTTTCGGGACTGGTTCCTTGTTCACACTAATGTCAACGAGAAACCCGTGTGGGTCCCGAAATATCTGTTATTCTTTCATCTTGACTTGGTCCAGTGACACACCTAATGTGAATAAGAAACCCGTAATCGTCCCGAAACATATCGGTGTTTTTTCACAGTGGCTTGGTCTGTGACTGCATCTATACACCGTCGTTACGCTGTGTTGATCATGACTTTCATCTCCACCTCTTAGATCTTCGAGCAAGCGGCCAAGATTTCGGACAGGCGAGAGTTCCCGATCCTGGTAGACGCCGATCTGGGAAACTCGACCATCGTTGCAGTGCAGTCCAAAAAGGCATCCCTTCTTGAGGCGGAGCTGCGCTACCCCGACGGCAAGATCTGCCACGACTGCATAGAGTCCGATCCAGCAGCCAAGAGCGGAAGTTACATCAACTTCAGAATACCTGGCATCGCTACGGTAGGTCAAGAAGGATTTTTCATTTTGGGGGGTTTTACGACTCAGAACCACGATCAGATTGAGAGGACTGCCGTAGCTGGGGACTATGGCATAACCTTGACCCCCAGGGTCAGTGGCGTTGCAAGGGGGTGGCACAACGGGCATGTGCCTCTCTCAAAAGTTTTTTCCTCAATGAGATCAGATCATCATCATCATCATCATCATCATCATCATCATCATCAGCAGCAGCAGCAGCAGCAGCAGCAGCAGCAGCAGCAGCAGCAGCAGCAGCAGCAGCAGCAGCAGCAGCAGCAGCAGCAGCAGTAGTCCGACTAAGCCCGGGGCTGGGTTAATTAGTTGGTTGTTGAAATATTATTCCAGAAAACACCTAGTGCTTGTTTCGCAGCTTAGTGGTGCGCATACCGTTAGGGCAATCGATATCGCCCACCTCCTAGAATGGCAGTGTGGCGTACCAATTCACATTTCCGCCCTTAACTGACCGGAGGTCGGCGCTTCGGAAAAACCCGGCGAAATATGTGCGTTTGCGCTCTTGTCAAACGTAACGACGAGTCCTTTTTTGCGTGAACCAAGCTGAAACGCCCAATTTCCTTTTCATTCTTACTTGTAATGCCTTGCTTTTTTTGTTTCTCGTGGGTTGAGTCATTTGGGAAGTAGTGATTAGTTGTAGGGCGTTGGAGGGCGTTCTAGTTCATCAAGCTCTTGTTCCAGAATGTCCCACTGGGGGCTCAAGCTGTGTCCTACATTTACTTTGATTTCTCGATGACTATGGTCGAATACTGCTTGACAAATCTACGGAGGACTCGCGCAGATGATCGTTGCACGGCAACCGATCGCCTCCGCGACTGGAGAGATAGTGCCGCTCATACACTCGGCAATGTACTCCGAATTCGCGGTCACCGGTCGCCCGGCTCATTACGTCACTTCGCAGTGCGCGCCTACTTGTGCCAAGCATGTGTGCATCCGCCTGTGCAGAGTATATACCGCGAACGTGCAAAGTTGTATTCGCCGATATAGAGCACTTCTGCGCATGATACGTTTTCGAAGTTAACAAGCAGTCACCTTTCACTCTGACATAGCATGTGGTTTGCGTTTAGTGGACCTTTATGTTGTGCACAAGTATGCTTCACTTTGTCTCCTCCGTTGTCGTACAGCCGGGAACCTGGACTCTAGTGGTGTCCCAAAAGACTCCAGGTGGTGAAGCTGCCGACGTGCACGTGCGCGCCACGTCTCTGGCTGGCGATCGCTGCACGGAGCCCGTGCAGGTGCGCGCTTTCCTCAAGCAAGCGGAGGTGAACAGCGCCAAGGAGGCTGTCATCTACGCGGAGGTCACCAAGGGCGCCCAAGTGGTCCTCCATGCCAAGGTCACCGCTACCGTCATCAGGCCCAGGATGCCTTACGAAGTCGACGTAGAGCTGTTTGACGACGGACTCGGTACGTTTCACGTCTCCGATCTCGTGTAGGCAAGTTGTAAACCGAGCGGGAAACACAGCGAACCTGGTGGCAAGAGAGCGAGTTGATCAAGAAAACGTCGTTTTGCACCATGCAGCATAGGTCCATGACCTATGCTGCATGGACGCCTTACCATGCAGCATAGGTCAGGCGTCCGTGCTAGTCGCACGGTCGCAAATGACCGCTTTGGACGCAAAGCAGCTGCTTTGCCTATGTCGCTTACTGCTCGATTGCCAGTCGCACGACTGACGTCACTAGCTCTCAACCAATCAGATGTTCTGGAACATGACGATGGCTGATTTTGTTAGGCAATTGCAGTGTCAGTTGAAGTGAATTCTGTGTGAACGTTGCCAGACCCGTATGGTCCGTGACCTGTGCTATAGTCCCACGTGTGAATAAGCTTTTACTCAGTGATAGAGCAGCGGTACCATCACTACACCAGTACCTTCATAATTAGGCATCTTTAAGATTATGTATACTGTTTTACACAAAACTTTTAATACTTTATGTGCTTCCTCTGAATTGTAGCCTCCAGAGGCCGACAACCCGTGAACCGCACTTGGCCTGCAAGGCCGCATCAACGTCGTTTCTCTCCCCTCATTGGCCTTGTCACTTCTAACCTGAATGAGGAAACGTTTTAAAATAAATGTTCTTTTGCATCTTATTATCATAAATTGCGAATTCTTCACATGTGCGTGTATTTATGTCACTGTTTTCTGTCTCTTTTTTTTTTGCATTTCTGACACTCACCGAATTTTCCTCTCTTCGCCTGCAAAGCGCCTTCAGCATTGCCGTGCGACCCTCAAAAGGTTGCCGACGCCTGGTCTAGACCACAGACCTTTCGACCACATAATATTACAGTTACATTTGTTTTTTTTTACTACGAAAGCAGTAAAATTAGGACATTCGAGGCGCATTTTCGCCGTCGCCGTGAGGTTCCCGATAAAGTAGAAATGGATTACATTCTGCGAAAACCCCGGTGCACCATGTTGGTTAACCTGTTAATGCAGTGTAATGACCCAGAGAAGACCTGCGTAGTACCGGAAGCACCTCCTACGCGCCATCGCTAGAAGTCCTTCAATATCCCTATATATGTTGAGTTAGCAATCGTCCTACGTGTATGCATACGTTGTATAGTTGTACCCTCTTAAGCAAATGCCGAAGTCACGCCGAATGTCCAGCGCTCAAACGTTACACTGTTTAAGGGTCTCCAAGTTCTCCAATATTAACATCGAATGTATATTACGAACACGTGCCATCACTAAAGCCCAACAGCATGACAAGTTCTCACGCAGATGGCGCGTAAATTGCCTATGCTGTTTTCGGCGCAGCACTTGTCTTCCTGCATGTGCCCACTTTCTTAGACGCTATACACCTTTTCACAGGAAGGAGAAAAACACCGCCATGATGGGCTGTGCGCTGGAGTACAAAGGCTAAGGGCGCCGCGTTGTCAGTGCATTTTCGAGGGGACGCGCCAATTCGCACAGCCCAAGGAGGGCTATGGCGGCGCCCAGGGAGGCGTTTATGAAAAGGTGAATACACTCTCGAATTTCAGGCGCTGACGTGACGGCCAACGACGGCATCTACAGCGCCTACTTCACGCAGTTCGACGGCGTCGGCCGTTACTCCGTCTCGGCTCGCGTCGTCAGCGGCAACGACTCCGTCGTCGTGCGAGGACGGAAGGCGTCCGGAGGTCTTCCCGCACCGCAACTGATAGGTATGTCCATTCTTACATTGTGTAAGGAATATCGTGGGCAAACGCGTGTCAGAAGAACGTTGCTCGCATCCTGCTTCGCATAGATGCAGCATACCAAATCAGTGCACGAGTCACAGGAAGTTCTGCGCGGCACCCCTCTTTCAAATAGAAGTGTTCTAAAATGATCATTTCACTAACCTGGATTTATACACAACATACGGGTAAAGACATTGCGGCTTGAGCCATTCTGGAGAATAGTACTGCAGGAATGTCCAGGTATAGGTAACTATAGTTTGCACACATAGTGCACAAAGGCGTGGCAGACACGGACGAGCGTATACGTACCTACACCAACTAACTCTTCCAACGGCAATTTTTTTTATGGGACCGTATACACAATAACAGTGGTGCAGCCCCAAACAGAGACAGTCTCCACGAGTGCGGCGAGCTTGCGTTGCTCAGCTTGAACACTCAGCACTGCTAGGTGTCCAGCGAGCCGAGCATGCCGCCAAGGGCCAGCGCTCCACGGCCGATGCCTCGGCAGACCACAGGCCATGCTATTAGACATGGTTAGGTTATTCTAACAGCGTGGTCCCAGCCCATTTTACTGAATGAAGGTGCAGCTAACAAAGCTCTTTTTTACCTGATCTGATGCATTAAAACAACCTACAATCGGCTACGACCTAGGTGTATACGTAAGCAGCACACACAGAGAACTTCAATAAACGTTTTGTATCCAATCATAATTGCTAATTTTGGTGACGTCATCTCCGTTCCGCTTATTTCAGACTTTGGGTGTTTCCACACACACATACACGTCATTTGTTTTAAGCTGTTCGCATGGATGTCCAGGCCCATTTCATCACACATTCTGACGTCGCAGCACAGCCGAAGATCATATTTTAAGTATGAACGATATAACCCTTACTTTTCTGTACCCGTGCTACTCACACTGCCACAGTAAAATTTTCGCGACTGTAAAGCAAACCGCGAGTCGCACTGCATTAGATACGCCAATGACAGCAATGCCAACTCTCGCTGGTATCCTTCACACGAGAGGAGGCTGTGCCACACCTTCGCACAAATAAGCAAGACCCCGAAAAGAATTGACGCCATTATCCGCGATGCTACAGAGAAAGCTCTGGATCTCCCTATGGCTACTCCCCCCCCCCCCCCCCAACACAAAACTCAGGGCGTTGGGTGTGCTCAACTCCTATACGGGAAGCGCACCTCATAAATCACTATGCGAGGCTTATGCAGACGTCACCCAGGCGGCACCTGCTCAATCGGTTCCACATTTAACGCACTTGCACTCCGGAGGAGGCGGAGCGTATTCCAGAACTTGGCCGCCAAATGCTCTGGGTCTGCCCGCTCCCAACTAACATGTACACGCCCACGCACGAAAGCAGGCGACTAGTGTGGGCTCGTACGCTTGAAAGACAATGCCGTTCCCGGCCTACCACGTAGACATATCAGGGCCGAGGCCCAAGGGATTTTACGCGGCCGCTGCAGTTCACCAGGGAATGCACGTGAACGGGCTCTTCTTCTGGACACAAAATTATGAGCGGGCTGAGGAAGTGGCGATAGCGCTTGCTGCCGCAGATCACAATTCGAAGACAATATTAACAGATACCACCCAGCAGGGTAAATATCCTTCTTAGCTAGCCGTATTATAAGACAGGCTGTCGCTGATCTAACCCGGAAACCCATTAGTTGGGCACCTGGCCATAAGAGTTTACGTGGTAACGAGGCCACCCTGACGTGGTCGCCCGAGCGCTTACCCACCGGGCTCCTCAGCCGAGCTCCTTTGACTCGGAGGCCAATACACCGCTGCTGCGGTCCCAATGCGTGTATATTTTTTGAGACAAATAAAGATTTGATTTGATTTTTGATTTGATTTGATTTGACACTCACTGTCATTCCAAGCTCCTGCAAAGGGGCTGAGTAAATCGGATAAGCGAACTTCAAGGCACCTGCAGACGCGTAATCTACTATGTCCTGCAATCATCAAACACTTGGGCGGTGCCCACACAGTGGGGAGACCTGTGACATCTTCCACATGGTGTGGGCATGTGCGAAAAATCCCCACGTGCCCCCTTCTTCTACCCATTCCCGAGAGGCGTGGGAAACTGGCCCTGCCTCAAATGCTCCCCGCTGGAGTCTCAACAGACTTTGACGAGACGGGCTTAAGTCGCGACCTCGTCATGTGGTGTCCCGGACTAGGGACGCCGACCATGTAACGGGCTCATGCTTTGGTCACAGATTTTTTGTGCAATAAGTGTTTACATATTCTCTCTCTCTCTCTCTCTCTCTCTCTCTCGCACTACGCCGGCTAGCTTACCCGAACTCCTAAATATGTGATTCATGCATAAAATATGCCCGACTCGCTATACGGACCCCAGCCCGGGATGGGCTATCTCAACTACCATTCACGTCTTCGTAGAATGTAGCGCTGCGTACTTCCCTCCCCACCCACATATCCTTCGGTACACCCATACCCCAGAGCAGTGGGTAGATACCCTTCGGGACGGCGCCCCCGAGGTCACTCGGGTGCTCCTTCAGCAGGCCCGGGCTGTCGCAGAGGTTGTCACAGGTGTTCCGAAATGAGGACCCTCTCCGTTTTTTTTTGCATTCAAATAAAAATCTATTCATCACACTGAACGTCCCTCTTAAATAGTTTACTGACCAATGCGGCAGGGTTCTATGGGTGGAGCTTGTATTTACTGTTAGGTTGTTACCAACTAAACTGCGCTACATGCACTGCTGTCATCTGGTGCTCGAAAGTATCCTCAAGTTTAGCGAGAACACTTTTCCGGGCCTGATCGTATGATTGTCTTACATATTATTCTGTACTCTATGTAGAAGACCCGGCTACCACGGCAGTCATAAATGAAGCTGAAGGAATTCCATTCGACCAGTTCGTCTACATAGACCAGGACATCGAAGAGGCCGAGCCGCAAATCGTGTCCAGTGAAAAAGCACCCGAGTTTGTGCGTCATGCCGAAGGGGGATCGTTCCGGGTCGCCAGCAACATCGACACGTCGACGATACCGCCGGGTTCCATTCAGGACCTGAGCGTGGACGACTCTTTCGTCGGTGAAGACGATGCGCACGAGGTCATCTTGTCCTGGACCTGCCCGGGAGCTCACCTGAACTTTGGAAACGGTGAGTATAGCACGGTTGCACGTTGGTCTTGTTTGTGTATAGCAATCTGTATGGACTAGGATCTAGCACAACTGATAGAAAATATGAAAGCACACAAGACACACACGTGCGTAGACGCACAGCAGGCTTGTACAGCGAAGTATACTTACGGATTCGCAGCGTACATTTGCGCGCATGCTTCACCAGGAGCGTCCAGGTAACGCCATTCGTGGTGTATGGGAGCTAGCTATTTTGCCGAATAAGCATGACATGCAAAAATGGCACCAGGAGTAGGCGCGAAGGGAGAGACCCACGCAATGAAGGGACCAAGCGTAACAAAAGCTCCCTATCTTCCCGTTTCGCCATCACCATGGTGGAACTCACTTTGCTTGCATGGGCGTACGTCCTTTCAAGTAACTAAGCCCTGTACCCGCTCTGATTAGGTGCAATCATAGCATGTATAGTTGTACTGCTATCAGTGAGCACTCCGTATCAGTATTGAAGAGTGACACTTTTCGCTCATGGCATCAATGTAAATCACGATACGTCGCATACATGACACAAATGGCGTTGTCATGACGTGCCAACCGCGTGTGGGACAGACAGGCTGCACCATATAGCATTCCACAACTGACAGCTGCGCCAGAAGGCGTACGTCTAACGAGATAAAGCAGCAGCGTTGGAGAGACGTTATGTTATAGACATAGAAGCCGAGCTCGCCAAATGACCGGTATTCATTTTTACTATCCAGACTTTCTGCATTACGATTCTTATTCGTGCAGCTTCTCGAGTTGAACTCCGGGTGAGCACGCTCTTGAACAACCTGCTCGAGGACTTCGACAAGGCCCACGAGATCCGCGACAACTCCACGGAACAAGGCCACATAACTTCGGCTGCCGTCGGCTCCAGGCAACGACTGCGGACCTCTGTGCCCAGCGAGCTGGTGGCAGTCGCGAATAACCGATCGCTCGTGGATTTCTACTTCGCCGCGCGAGTGTGGAACGACAAGGGACTCTCTTCGTCGGTGTCCAACATTGCGAGGGTCACGTTCGAAAGGCCGCCGCCCCACGTGGAGCCGAAGAAGGGCCTGCCGACGTGGGCGCTTATCGGGCTCATTGTCGCTGGGGCTGTGGTCGTTGTGGTTATCGTTGCCCTTGTAGCGTACTCGGTCGGTAAACGGCGCAGGAGCGTCGTCTGAAAACAGGTACCACAGGTTTTGTGTGTGCGTTGTTTTTTAAAGGCGCCATAAGACAAGAAGTAGCCGCGTGATGATGTGTCGCATAGGCGCGAGGTCTTACAATGTAGGGGGAACTACAAGGTTCTGGTTTCATGACCCGACAGGACGATGGCGTTACATCGTTAATCCATTGCGTTTAAACATCAATCAATTGATAAATCAATCAATCAATCAAACATCAATCAAGCAAGTGTGCAAGAAATTTTCGCTTTAATACCAGGTGCATGTACACAGCACATGAAAAGCGTCGAGACAGCTTCATTCGGATATGGGATCTTCACCTTTACGAAGTTCCCTGTTGTAATCGGCCAGATTGATCGGTCCACGAATCAATATTTATTTTAAAGCTTGTGAACAATCTGGTCCCCTTGAAGCTGACGGACGCATACATATACACGTGGTAATTAGATAACTCGTCCACGTTACCGAGTTATCACAGATGCGCCAAACGCTCTGCACGAGACATAGGCATGCATGGACATATACACACTGTCACAGCTAGGTACTTAGTCCCGTTATGTACCACACAATACTGCAGTAGGTACCCGGATTTCGTGTCGTTTCTAATGATCTCGACTGCAGTTGTAACGGCGAGGTCGGCGTTATAGCTGTTATACATTTGTACATAATCAGTATTATACACAGATTTTGGACCACGTGGTCACAAACGGAGGGTTTTGTTCGCTTCGCATCACAGTCGATGTTAATGAGTTATGGTTTGTTAATGATAAGAAGAGTTGGTCTTGTTATTGTAATAAAGATCCCACACAAGGTTTGTGAGACGAATAAACTGTTTTTATACTATCATTGCTTTTCTAAACTGTACATGTAGATGGTTTTTGAATCACTATGACGGACGAAATACCAATCATGGCGGCGAGTGCCACCGTGTCCTCCTCCGCCTCTTCCGAAGACGAGGCTCAAATGGATGTGGCCGTTGCAACACTGCCGGTGGAGTCAACAACTGATAAGGCGAATTTCTGTCCACACGCTTACTTTACGACATCGACATTCACCAAATCATCGCAGTAAAAAAAAATTCTGAAGCAATTTAGCTCGTTGGTGTCTTATGCTCATGGTGAAGGGAATGCATATATTTAGGAAGAGGAAGGACAGCAAAGTTCTCATGAATCTGGTGAATAATATTTAATGTATGTTTGTTCATCGGTGTTGGGGTAACATTTAGGGAGGTTAAAATACGCATACGAGTGCAGCTGTTCAATAAACGTTGGTACTGAGCTGTCGAATGGGCTGCTGCGAACTCACTGAAGGTATTCGAGGTGCCTGTAGCAAAGAGTTTCTCAGTAGAGGCTGTTCTTGGCACACCACGAGCAAACGTATATAGAGCTTGCGTATCAGTGAATTCACCTTATCTTCCTCAGGCCTTGTCAGGTGAATATGTGGGAGAGTGAATGTGATCTTTTTCCCATAACAAATGCTTATACTAGTCCTAATAAATGTGCTTCGCGAAGGTTTCCGAGCTAATTAGAGACTCCTCCTATAACTTGTGTTGTGTGGTCTACGCTGGTAGCAACCGTCTGAAGTGTGTAAGTACTGTTTGTTAGAGTGAATGTGCATGCTACAGTACACGAGTCGCCATGCATAAAGTGCACACCGGTGTTGCACCCAGGTTTTACATTAAAGATGATGTTGTGATGACGTTATGCTTCAACAAGGTGTCCTTGCTGCCTCTCATATCGCAGCTGCAACAGAACACATAAACACAACTGAAAGAGAGCAGTTACCTAATGTTCTTTTGTGGAACACGTCTCATATTCGTTTTAGTAGCACGTTTGGGATGAGTGGAACCACTATACAGTTTGTTTCACAACGCCGTCGTACCTGCGCTGTTGGAGCAGACTAACTTTCCCGCTCGACTGCGGTAGTTTTTCGGGCTGACTAAACAAAACTTAATAAACCGTGGTAATAATACGTTATTTCTTGGTTTCCGCGCTTAAAGCGAAAACTACGGTAGTTATTGTACAGTCAAACACAACTATACTCTCACTGTCGCCGATTTCTCCTACCAGCACGCTAAGGCATCTGGAGCACTTGGGCTCGTTAGGGTGGCGTTTGTGGGCATTACAAATTATACTTGTAAAATGCTTAGGGCGTATCCGAGATTTAGGCCAGGCTTTTCTTCCCAGTCTGCGTCTGAATTCAATTAGAATCTTAGATCGCGTAAGTAATCCCGGCCCTTCAGTGACCGGGACACCGAATCGAACACATTGGCAGCGGTGCCGTAACCAGCAGCCACAAAGTTTTTGCTATAATCACAGACAGGCACATGTTTCGTTGTAAAGAAGCAAAAAGAAGTAAGGTACAGCCTCGCATGCATCAAATGCGATAAGCACTCGCTGATAAATGTGGTGGCACTCATCCGTATGAATCTAGTTTTTTTTTGTTACATCGCGTTCTCGCTTCTTCGTGATTTTGAGAGACCGTTTTTTAATAAGAGGCGGAACCGCTCTTGCAAGCTACACGTTTACGAGAAACTTCGCGTTTATAGTGAGAACGAATAAGATTTCTTGTGTCACGGAGGACCAGATTTGTTCTCTGGCGGAAGAAACATGCACAGTGTTCTTTACCCGCCAATGAGTTAACAACCGTACTAGCACAGACAAACATAGAAACGGGCGCGAACGTGTATACTCCGCCACCCCACACACGTGCACATATACGCGCACGCACACGCAAACACACATGCACACATGTACGCACCCCCCTCCCTCCACACACAATTTTACCATATGCACTGAAGTGATTCTAAGAGAGGGAAAAGAAGAGAAAAGTGAGCCCCGTAACTGTCTGCATCACGGTGCGATACCTCAACAGTAGCTCACAGGGGATGCTGTGATGAGGGATTTATAGGATAGGAACAAAGGTGTAGAGAAAGAGAGATGCGCTAAGCCAGCGAGCGAGGACATATCGAGGGGATAGGAGAGATAGGTAAGATGGAAACGCGGTCACAGGAGTCCGAGGACGGGGCACCACTTGCGAGAGCTCTTGTCGGCGTCAGGAGATGGCGTCGAGCTTAGTCCAGTAGGTCAGACCTATACTGTCGTCGGAGATCGGCGCCAGAAGGTGACGTAGGATCAGCCCAGTCGGCCAGAGCTACGCTGACGTCGGAGACCGCGAGGGCACCACCGGTCGGCACGGAATCCAGCGAGTGAGTATACGATATACACTGATGACCCTCTGCATTGAATATACCTGGTATTGTCCACGTATAACAATGTTCCCACTCCTGCTCGGGCCCGAGTCAGTTTCATTAGTATTTGTAAGCAAAACAAGCGAGCAAAACTATTACTGTTGGGAGTGCGAGACACACAGCGAGAGCCATGGGAATGGAGTATATATCGCCGCACCGCGTCGATTTTACGTGAGACCAGTGCTAAACGAGGAACAGCGTGAAATAAATACATGGCGCTGCTTATTCCAAATATGAAGGTCCATGTATCACGCACCGGCAGTTGCTGCGCTTGCTCGCTGTTGAACCCTTCTCTGCAATATTACGGCGGTTGGTGTCAGGCGCCATCGCCAAAACACCATCAGTGTTCTTTCTGCTTTTCTCGTCGCCGTGCTGTAGCCCGCTCTACGCAGCCTCATTGAATCGTATCTATATTGAAAGGCAGTGTTTTGGTTGCTGAGCCAACGCCCCAAAGGAAGACACATCGCGCCAACATCGGAAAGCATATAGGGTAAGTGGCACGTTTGGCAAGAAGTTATCGCTATATAAGTCGAAATTATCCTGATGTTTACAATACTTTGTATCGGCGTTGAAAGTTTTTTTTTTTCTCCTGGAAGTGTTGTTTGTATACATCGCAAACTAACTCATGAGTAAATTCGCCAACGTTCACTCGGAATCGGAGATCGAAATGAGCCAGAGTGAGTCTCGCTCAGGTTATAAGTGATATTCTGGTGAGCACTGTTGAGTTTTCGATATGCTTGTTACTAACACAGAAAAAATATTGGCGGCCCGAAAGGAAACCAACTTGCGTGAATTACGCGCGTCATCGACAAGTGCGCCGCAACAATGTGAGTCCGTGGAGCTTGTTCCTAAATTGTGAGCGATCGGGGAAACAGCCCGAAAGATTGGGAGACTAAAGGTACAGAAACAGCCACACGTAGCCCTGTAACTTTACTGACCGGGTCTTTCGCGCTTATTCCACTCCGATATGTTAACCAACAAACCGACAAGTTTCCCCTTCTACGTGAGAGTTGAGCAGAAGGGGATCACTAAGGAGGCGCGTAGACAGGTTATATATATATATATATATATATATATATATATATATATATATATATATATATATATATATATATATATATATATATATATATATATATATATATATATATATATATATATATATATATATATATATATATATATATATATATATATATATATATATATATATATATATATATATATATATAACAGGTATGGGATATGGCACAACGGGAGCGTTGTCAACAAGGATAAATATATTTATTTCTAAACAGTTTCGGGAGGGGTCATCCCTTCATCAGGGGATGAGTTATACTGACATGAACTTCCAAACTTCGTTGCTGCCGCGTCCCTCTCGCCTTGAAAGATGTTTGCGAGAGTGAGAGAGAACTAAAAAAAGGAAAGAAAAAACAAAAAGGGGGGGAAGAAAAAAGACTAAAAAAAGAAAGAAAGTAAAAAAGAGGAAGAACCACTGTCAACAAATATATTTATCCTTGTTGGCAACGCTCCCGTTGTGCCATATCCCGTACCTTCACGAAGACTAACTGGCCCATTGAATCATTACTCCCACTATATATATATATATATAACCATACTTAACCATACTTTGCGTATGCTCGTGCGTGTGTTTGTATGAGTGCGTGTGTATGTAAGCAAGTGAAATTGAACACTTTTTGTAGAAAAGTGACCCCCCCCCCCCCCTTTAACCCCTCTTGGCTACGTAACTGTTGTAAAACGTTAACCATCCTAACTACGCAGAGCAAGCAATCAATATTACGTATATTTACAATATCATTCGGTTACAAAACATCGTCTTTGCGTAAGTAATCAGGGCAACGCATCAATTGCACGCAGGAAAGAATGCGGAGGGTGCTCCTCGACAAAACACTCGGGATTTCCGGAAGGCAAGCGACTCCTTTCCCGGTGACGGCTGTTGCTCCTTCTTTTCGGCCTTCCTGACCTTGTTGAAGTTCGCGATTTTGGCGGCCATCAGCCCGAGCCTGTGCTGGGGCTGCGGGTCTAAGCACGTGGCCTGCACGTCTCGCTCGATGTCAAACGCGGCCCACCCTGCCAAACTATAGTTGAGGTAGGCGTTCATCTGCGAAAGAGAAGAAGGCGAGTCTTTAGAGATGCGTTGTGGCTGCACTCAGTTAAGACATTGAAAAAAATATTCACAGGTATCTACGTCCTCCACAGCGCGGAGGGTTAGTGTGCGTGCCCAGGAGTGAGCAGTGTCATTCAGGTTTACTATCACTTTTAGAATGCTCCATACCAGGTCCTATCCAAGCCTATTTTTCCTCAGCGTAGTCTCTTAAGAGGCTTTTGACTCTACTTGTCCTGATTGTGGTGAGGTCAGTGACTTAACACTTATGCTCTGGCAGTGCCCCTCGATACGGGGCCCAAGTAGGCTCACAGAAGAAGATTGGGACTCTGCCTGACAAAGTTCAGAGTTGCTACCACAACTACGGGCTGTCCAGAGAGCTCACGATGCGGTGGTGAGGCTAGGCCCATAAAGTTTCCTAATATACACTAGAGGGGACTCTGGCGCAAGTGTCTATGAGACAGAAGTGTGGCACCTTGGGCTAGTTGGTATGGCATGACAATAATTATAGCGTGAGAACAAAACGACGACACAGAGACAAGAAGGAAAGGTGTCTTTCGTGTCCTTCTTGTCTCTGTGTCGTCATTTTGTTCTCGCGCTATAAATATCGTCATGTCTATGAGAGCTGCAACACACGGCGCTTCAGCGAGCATGGGAATGATGGGTAGTGCACACATTTGTCTAATTTTCGTACTTCTGACCTGCTTCTGGTTCCGTTTGTGTTCGTGTGGCTTGGAGCTCTTTTTTAACGAAAAAAATCAAATGTTCAAAGTTTATGTTTCACCACCTTATTCTTTTAGGCTTACCATTTTGAATCTAGTCACAAAGTTCAAAAGGGTTCGTTCTTTCCCTCAATACAAAACTGTAACCAGCAATAAACGAAGCCGCAAGTACGATTCGCTGCCCACAAGTACGAAGACTAGGCAAATGTGTGTACTACCCATCATTCCCATGGTCGTTGAACGATCGCAGCGCCAGAGTCCCCTCTATAGTTCACTTTAGGAAACTCTATAGCTAGGCCTCCCCGTTCCTACGTGGGAGCGGCCCGCGACGTTGCTCTAAAGGAGTAGCGCTTCTCAGGACCCAGTTAAGTTCTTTGTCTGTCTGTTTGTGTTTAGAAAAAGTTGTTAACGATTTAGAGTACGAGGTACTCTACTATGGGAGAGCATAGAGCCGTCCCGTGGGCCTCGAGTGCCCAGCTGTCTATCTGCCCAAACTGTCAAAAACAAGTGAATGTTCGCTGTCAGTGGGGTGAAGCAATGTGCAATGGATCATGAATTGTGGCCTTCTATCTTGTTCTAATTTAACGCTTTTCATTTTGTTTTTGTTAACCGTTCGTTCTGCTATATGCTTCGATGGATGGGTAGCTAAATGTCGGTGTTTTTTGCAGCGTTGTGGCCTTTAATTTAGTTTGTTTTGGTTAAGAGCCCTTTGATAATTTTTTGTCGTTCACAGGTAGTTTGGTTTTTACTTTATTGTAGACGCCGGGTGGTGGTTTACAGACGGAAAAAACTTGTATGGTCTTATCAAACAAATGTCAGCTCCACCCGAAAAACCGCGTCACCCGTCACCTGTTGGTTCCAACGACGGACGCAGTTTTGGTGGAGACGAGAATGTTGTAGGCCCGTGTGCTCAGATTTGGGTGCACGTTAAGGAGCCCCAGGGTGGTAGAAATTTCCGGAGCCCCCCCCCACTACGGCGTCTCTCGTAAGCATATGGTGGTTTTGGGACGTTAACCCGCAATAATTATTATTATGTTTGTTTCAAGCGATGCTGCTTCCTAGCGATGCATCATGTCTGAGAAGTGTCGTTTCCTTCTTTTGTCTGACACGCGCAGAATTGTGGGCTGAGATAGAAATTGGTTTACACGTGAGAATATAGAAACAGGGGAGGTTGAAAAGATAAATGACTAGTGTATACTGTCATCACCTCTGACGCACTGACAAAAAAAACAACAACATTATTTTCGTTGTGCCCGCGATGACATCTAGTAACATTCCTGTTACTCAGCCCACGGGATCGAATCCCGGATGCGGCGGCTGCATTTTCAATGGACGCGAAAATGCTGTAGGCTCACATGTTTAAATATGGTTTTAAAGAACCCCAGGTGGTCTAAACTTCTGGAGCCTTCCACTACAGCCTCTCTCATAGTCGCATGTTGGTTTCGGGGCGTTGAATTTCCCATATCAATCAAATCAATGTTCTTTTTTCTATAATGCGCAGTGGATGGTCTCGTTTTTTGATATAAGTTGTGTTTGTATCACGAAACAAACTGTTAAAAGTTACGTTATCTGTTTGCACATGTGTTCCTTCGTTGTGCGTTCGAATTAAGTGCGCTTTTACTGCTCGTAAAGACGGAAGAAGGGTGGTGGCAGGGACAAAAGGAGAAAACACAGATTTGAGGAAGTGTACCCCCCTCCCGCCCCCTTAATGTTAAGCATTAACAAAATGCGTTGGCGGGCTCAGTGTTGGTGCGAATACGTGGCGCATTTTTTTTCTTTTTTCTCGAAACGACCACACAGAAAAGAAGACAGAAGAAAGCGCTACCCTCTCTTGTGGCGTCGTTTCGGGCTAAAAAAGCCCTAAGGATCAAACGTTGGAACGATAAAGAACACAGAAGCCGGTATAGAAGCTTCCGGAGCCCTCCATGGCAGTGCGTCGCATTATCATAACGTGGTCTTGACGAGTAACACTGCAGATATCATTGTTATCAGTGCGTCTACCGTATAGCACTGATCGTTCAGTTGTGGCAGTTGTAGAGCTTGAGATTAAACGTAACGCAACCACTGAGGAACGAAATCGCATTTTGATAAGCTTCATGCACCGCGCCACGAAGCTTATCTCGCCGCAAAGGCACGCATGCAGGAACAGCAGCGCATGCGCAGACAGCGCTTCCATCACTGCACTTTGATTCCTCGACTAACGTTAGTGCTCGTCTGCTTGCTGATACTGAGCAGTTACATGGCGATAACAACGCACCCTGTTCAATGCCGACACCAGATTCTTGGGTTATTCCGGGCCATTCTTATCAACTTCTCAACTGCAGTATGAATATTGGGGAAATCTTAGTGTGCCGGCAACATTGGCCGCTCAGCGACTGCGGTACGGTCGAACAGATTTGCAGCAGGGACACAGCTTCTGATATTGGTCCCAGCTGGAAATGCCAAGCTGCGTCCAAGCTGTGTATGCCTATAGCTTCTGTTCTACGCAGGCAAGTGAACATTTTTGTCCTCGAACAATCTCTAAAATTATTAGATAAAGAATTAAAGAAAAAGAGTCGGTGCAGTGTGGACTGTGGAATGCAATGAGCACGAGAATAATGTGTGTTACTGCTCTAATTTGCACAAAACACGTGTTCGGGCTATATGCATTTGTGCTTGATCAGGATACAGGGCAGTTTTAGTATAGTGTATATAGGCAAATCTTTGCGTTAGCGTTTGTCGGCATGGCGCATGCGTCCTACGTTAATCTTTTGTGGGCTCCCATTCAGTGACGGAAATAGCGGGAGACCGCAAGGAGCCGTAACTTATCGTACGCTATTCAAACCCCGGTATTCAAGAACGCCCCTTCACTCGGCGCTTCAGCTTGATTCAAGAATGTCGATGAAAGATCGACCTTCCAGCAAAAATATGCACCTTCCGCGGTTGATCAGTGGCTAAAGTGCTAGGCTGCTGATCCGAAGGTCGCGGGTTCGATTCCAGCGGTTGCATTTTAATAGAGGCGATAAGGAAGACACCCGTTGTAATATGCGGTGTCAGAGCACTTTAGTGCACACCAGATGGCCCAAATTTCCGTAGCCCTTTATTACGGCGTCTCTCATATGCATGCCTTGGTTTTGAGACATTAGCTTCAGATATTATTATTATGAGGGATAGCTGGCATCATTTCGTGAGAACCGCTGCGTCATTTTAGTCGAGCGGCGGCGCTATGCTCAGCTCGGTCAAGTGAAGGCTGCAATTCAAATTGAGGCTTGTTTCAGAACATGGGGGCAAACCCTCTATTACGAAACAGTAACTAGGACAAGTGGTAATACCACAGTTTCGAAGTACCAGTCATCAAGTTTAAAGGCATACGAGGCCTCACCTCGTTGTTCAAACACATTTTGGACACGTTTACGAACAAATCCTTTGCAGCACTCAATGTACAGTGTCAATTTTTATGAAAGGGAACACGGGAGCGCGTGGTCTGCGCTCTCCGGCGGCTGCTGGCAGCGCGTTCAAGTGGAAGCGAGAGCAACCACAGTCTCTTTTCGCGTCATCTTGCGGCGAGCAAAACAACTATTCGTTGCTGATATGAAACCAACGGCAAGATTGCGACCCCGTTCCCTTCAAGATGATTACGTGAGAGCTGGTAATAAGCTTGAAGGGAGAGGGGGTTGCAAGCTTGCCGTTCTATATCAGCAAAGAATGGTTGTTTTGCTCACCGATAGAGGACGCGAAAAGAGACTGTGGTTGCTCTCGCTCCCGCTTGAACGCGCTGCCAGCAGCCGCCGGAGCGCGTATGCCACGCGTTCCCGTGTTCCCTTTTATGAAAATTGACACTGTACAGTGCTCAACTCGCATTTCTATAACGACGGAGTGTCGTGCTCGGAAACAGCACGGGCGACATCTGCCGTCGCAAATACGCCTCATCGTAGCATTCGCGGCGCCAGTGATGTGCCTGCATTGCAATACTGATCCCTGTTTATCACCGCGGATGCAACAACTGCTTTCGCCGTCGAAAGCACTCTGAACGATTTATCGAAAAAAAAACAAAAAGCAAGAAAAAGACGAAGTAAAACCAAATATACGAACAGTGCAACTTAAAGGTAGTTACACTGTAACTACTTTTAAGTAGCGCTGTTTGTATTTTCAGTTATTTCATACCAACTTTGCCAAGTTTTCACGCTTCAGAAGTAAAACCGTTGTCGCTGTGATATAATATCACGAAGCAAGGATATTTCTTTTTTGTTTTATTTCGCTTCTGGAGCTCTGCCCTCAGGAGCTCAGAACTTCCACATCAACTCTGTGCTGTCCAGAGGGCCCACGACGCGGCGGTGAGGCTCGGCCTACCCGTTCCGACGTGGGAGCGGCCTGCTGCTCTACCTCCTTGAGGTAGAGTTCCTCAGGACCTCAATAAAGTTTTCTGTCTGTCTGTCTGTCTGTCTGTCTGTCTGTCTGTCTGTCTGTCTGTCTGTCTGTCTGTCTGTCTGTCTGTCCGTCTGTCTGTCTGTCCGTCTGTCCGTCTGCCTGTCTGTCCGTCTGTCCGTCTGTCTGTCCATCTGTCCGTCTGTCTGTCCGTCTGTCTGTCCATCTGTCTGTCCGTCTGTCCGTCTGTCTGTCTGTCTGTCTGTCTGTCTGTCTGTCTGTCTGTCTGTCTGTCTGTCTGTCTGTCTGTCTGTCTGTCTGTCTGTCTGTTTCGCTTCTGTAATGTTGACAGCGCTTTGACGGCCAAAGCTGTCATCACGACCGCGGAGATAAAGAAGGGTGGAAGCTGCAGGGCAGGCACATCATTGGCGCCGCGCGTGCTCAAATGTGGCGTATTTGCGACTGCAGATGTCTCTGGTAGTGTTCCGCGCGCGATGCTCCGTCGTTATAGGCTGTGTTCCAATTCTTAGACAGCAGGCAGATAGTCTACGCAGACTGCTTAGAAGACCGCACCGGGCCCATGCTGTCCGAGAATTTGAACACGTTTAGACAGCTTTTACGCGACGATGTGCCACCTCACGTCGAGAAGAAAAAGCTAAAAGAAACAAACGTAATAGTTGTAATTTCTGGCTTATTTCGTGTTAAAATCAAAAACAAATAAACGTTACTCACATTAAGCGTCTGGGAAAGCGTCTGCTTGTGTGCAGATGGCCATTCTGGCGATATTTGATCTATCTGAGCGATTCGCTGAGCCGCCATCTTGTTTAGACAGCAAAGTAGCCTGCATCGTATTTGTATACGATGCGGTCTTCTCGGAGCTGTCTACTTTGTTGGCAACGCGAAAATTGGAATGGGACTTAAAATGGCCGCCGTCCATTTAGCTGTTTATTTAGCCGTCTACGGTGAGTATTGGAACACAGCCCGTGTCGACCATACGGGATGCGTTCCATTCACCTATAGACGTTACATAAGGGAAATAGAACAACACTCGAGTGCTCCTTAGCGCCATCGTGTGGTAGCTGCCGTGATAACAGCCGCTAGTATCCAAGCCTAATGAAATCGTTGGATCCACTGTTTTACGTTGTGTGACATATTGCAATATGGTATCTCTATTATGGCTGCTCTTCATTCGAGATCTCGCGAGTGTGTCACGTGGCTTCGCTACGTATCGTTACGTTTGCCTGCTCAAGCAGTTTTTTGCAGACGTGCGCACGCATACGGTGAATGGATACGTCATGCACTGCGCGTGCAAGTGTCTATTTTAGTTTTCTTCAATTGAACGCTTTGCAGTGGCTAAGAGACTTCTGCAGAATACGATGGTTATCCTTCAGCCACATGACGTCACACGCGCCATAGCAAAATGGCGTTCGTCAGCGGTGGGCCTCGTTTTGCAACGAAATATTCTCTTACAGTCCAATTTTTCATGTCTACAGGGACAACTGACTATCTACTTCCATTTTTCACTGAAAACTACAACTTTTTGCGTGACTGTGTCATGGCCCCTTTGCAAGGCCCCTAAACCAAACCTAGTTCAAATGAGAGACAGTTTATTTCTCGCTTTCACTATACCCTTTCTCAAGCGCTATAGCATCCTCCCCCCTTATTTCTTCATAAAACACGTCAAACGGCAACAATAAGCGTTTTAGACAGTGAGGATTTCGCGTTGTTCGACATCACGCTGCCGTCTGTGTTTGCGCATTTGTAAACGTAGAAAGAGCAGTGAAATCAGTTTATCGCTCAATAATCACGCAAGACAAGGAAGGACAAGCATGTACGCCATGACAAGTCAGGGTAGACGACAATTCACAACGTATACCCTATATCGACCAATCAACAGTTTATGTCATCCTGACGTCACGTGAGCAATCTGTTGACGTTCGCGCATTTTGCTGCAAAGACGGGTGATGCCAGGGGAGAATAACACGCCTGTTTTTGTTATATTAACACGAAAGTGTTTTATGCCGGAGGCCACCACTGCTCCACTGACGTATTTTCGTCACGGATATGACGTCGTAAAATATATTCTGACAGATTGCAATGAAATAATTGGCCCCGTATCTGCATGTTAATCTGCAAATGTCGTCGAAAGACGATAGTCTTGCGTGTGGAGAGAGTGAACAAAACATTTATTTAATGTTCTGCTCAAGAGAATTGGTGAATGTTATTTTGGAGGCGCTGCGTTAGAGTGCCTCGAGCATGCAACGGAGGTGAAGGAGCACATCGTCACGTCACACGTGAGACATGACCGCCATCTGGCAATTAAAAAAAAAGCGCGTGGCTCTGAGACGGTTGTGCGCGCCCGCCTCAGAGGTGATAAGGTGTAGAACGCAAGGCGGCGGGTAGGCGCCACCACCGTCTCTTTTTAGCAAAGCGTTGGAAACACTCGCCTTTCCGAGCAAGCGTTGGGAGGTCAGCGTAGCGTGATAAGGGCTACGGTCCTTAATATTACTTATGTATGCCTTTTCTAGTAAAAGACGAACATGCAGAATATATACGTGCTGTTATGGCACCTCAGATATGCGCAATAATTGCTTTTTAATTGACAATCGCACACGTATGAACGCTGATTCTTGAGCAACATTGGTGGTCGCTGCGGATGTGGTCGGCTGTTCGGGGTATCGGCTGGTGCCGTTTAGAATACCCAGTTCGCGGTAACGGTGGACAAACAGACAATAGGACAGACAGACAAAAGTTGTTGCGTCGAAGGTCCTTAAGACAGACTATCGTCTTTAAAGAACGAAAAGGAAAAGCTCCGCACCTGGGCGTCAAACCAGCCACCTCGCACTCGGCAGCGTGCGACGCACACCACTAAGCCTGAACGCTTGCGTTTTGCAGCGTGTTAACGGCAAGCAAGTTATACACACCACGTTACCGCTGAAGGTGCTCAGAGCTCGGCAACTTCAACGCGTTTTCTAAATTAGCAGCCAGATGGCGCTAATTGCTGGATTGCGATGCGCGCGCGCCTCCACATAGAGATCGAAGTGCGAACGGGTGTTCGCTGGCGTGGTGACTCACTCACGCGCGCGCTCATCTCGGGATTCTGGCACTCTATACATCTTGTGCTTCCAGCGCAAGTTTGTTTTGAAGTTACCGAGGTTAAAGAGAGGACCAAGGTCACTTCGCTCACTTCCGCGGCCGCGTTTACGAACACGAAGAACTAAAAATTGTGACAGTTGTACGCGTTCGTCCTATATATACTTGCGCGTTCGTTGCGTGCGTCGTCCTCTCTGATTGAGCACCATGCTTCAACTGTCGAGCTGTGATTTGTTTGTCCGTGCTCTTTTGTGTATGCTCATTTCATGCATTCTTTATGCTTCAGGTGCGCGCTGCAAGTTTCGAGATGCTTGCCGTTCTTCGCGTGGCATTGCAGTATGTTGCTGTTATATTATTTCTATCACTTTTGTGGCGAAAATTCAATTTAAACGCTCATATACCTCTTTGAAGACACGTTTCAATTCCATGTAATATAGACTACTAAATATAAGGGTCAGCCACATTTTACAGATTCTTTAGGAATTGAACTACCCCCCTCCCCCCCACAGGCATAAAATGATCACCTTGACCTCCAGCGTGCTCGTAGTCTCGAAGCTGACAAAGTGAGCCATGGTGCCCACGCTGTAATTGGCCTTCTCGGCGACGTTGGTTTTGTCGGTGTGAAAAGCCGTCTTAGAGGTCACGTTGCAGAGGACGTCGAGGTCCAACGCCACCTTGTATTCGCAGCTCTGTTCGGCCTCCGTTGGTGACGACTTGCCACTGGCGCCCACGTAGTCCACGACCGCTAGCGTCGAGGTGAACATTACGCGCAGTGGACTCTGGGAATTGTTCAAGATGGCCTGGGCACCCATAGCGTTGTCCTGGGAAAAATATAGAGTTACTGCCGATCCATGAAGTGCATGCTGATGTTGGGGCGAAGCGAGATCCTAAGGTTCATAATGTCCACGTTCTTGACTAGTTTAAAGGACAAACGGATGGACAAACACGTGGCCCACGAACCATTCGACAGCGGCCCGGTGCCCACGTGACCTGTCTTGAGCCACCACTGTGTTCTAGTGGCTATGATGCTCGAAGACGGACTTACATGGCGGCACCGGTCACACTATCAGAAAAAAAAAATAATCATTAGACTCTGTTTTAAGAGCTCTGGATGGTCGGGTATGTGACACTCTGTAGAAGCGGCACATAGAATCCATTTCTAGATCAGTATACACTCCCGTAGGAGAGTTGTGGGCCTCACAAAAGAGTTGACATGTATCTTTCAAGAGAGTTGTATTCGTGGCAAGCCAGAGCTCTCAACATCAAGTCAAGAAACACCCCCCCCCTCACCCCCGCCTCTGTTTTTTTAGTGCATCAGTGAATAAGTCTGTACCTGAAATACCTATTCGCGACTTTCACGGCATATTGGTGGCGCGACTGTATACATCCAACATGGCGGTCGTTGAGATGATCGCCTAGCAAGAGACGATACCGGAAAGTGCACTTTTGGTGAAGACTGCGATTCTTCGCGCTTCGGAGGCCCTTGGATTTATGTTTTTTCGAGAAAGTAGGGGAGCACTAACATACTATATTAAATAAATGACTGCCGGGTAGCATATTGGGAATATTAATATCCGCAAAATTGTATCGTATCGAGCAGACGAAGTAAGCGCGAAAACTGCAAACCTGGAAGTTACTGTACTCGTGCAGAAAATGGGTCCTGCATACACATTCATGGGCGTTGCTTAAATTTGCTTGCCAAATTTAGCCCCCTTAACTTCTTATGGCTTTTTGGGGCGCTAATTCGAACGGGGCAATTAATTTTCCTTCCGGAGCATCGATGCTCGCAGTGAAAACAGTCGGCTTTTTCTGTTTCTTTCTACTTTCCCCTTTAACTTGAGAAACTCAAAGGGTTACGGTAATATCGAGACCGTTCACAACCTTGAAGAACGACCACAAACGCCTGAATGTGAGCAGCAGCGTCTGCTGTTTGAAGCAGGTTCAAAACTTCAATCATCTCAACGGAGCTTCCGGTCGCCACCTCTCAGCGGCGCCATGGTACCCGGAAGTTGCGAATAGCGCAGGTGTGATGCTGTCGAAGAGAACAAGATATGTACTTACGAAACTAGGCACGGGTGTCAACGAGCTTTTGTAGGTGACAAGATGAGAGATGCATGACTCCGAGATGGTCGCCGCGTCCGACAGGTGCGTCTGCAGTACCACGCAGTCCAGGCCACTGCGCAATGGTGAAAGCGCGTGAGCACGAACCTTCGAATTCACACCCACTTTTTAGCGAGTGTTTAACATCAAAAAGCTCTCCGACTCCATCGACTCTGAACCCAGTTACTGCGAACATACAAAGGGGCATTGATAAAGTTCATATTATCAGTGTGATATATTCATGAAATGCGCGCACGATAGACATCAAAATGAATGTGCGTCCATATAGTATTACCGTAGCATAAAGCTTCTGCTCTTTTTAATACCACAAAACACCCTTATGGTACCAAAACAAAAATTGCAGCACCCATCGATCATGAAAGTCCAGGATCACTCAACGCAGGTGATGGGGATGCATGTAGCCTCCTTAGAGTACGGATGTTTTGCCGCAACCACCACATTCACATTGTATCCGACTAACGAACGTCTTCCTCTACCTTCGAATGAGCAGTACATATCGCGGGAACGTGTTCGATCCAAACAAAAAAGTCATGGCTATGCAACGCCCCAGCCATGTTCGAGCGCATGATGGACTCTCTGCTACAAGGGTTAAAATGGTCAACATGTCTTTGTTATCTTGACGATGTTGTTGTATATTCCCCAACATTTGAGACCCACCTTCAGCGTTTGTGAGCTATTCTCGACATATTCCGCACTGCAGGCCTTCAATTGACTCGTCGAAGTACCGCTTCGGACGCCGCCAAATTACAGCGTTGGACCACCTTGTCGACGCCTCTGGTGTGCAGCCGGACCCCGAGAAAATTCGTGCAGTCACCAGTTTTCCTGTACCTCAGTCAGCCAAAGACGTCCGGAGTTTTGTAGGACTTTGCTCCTACTTTAGAAGGTTTGTGAAAGATTTCGCAACCATCACTCGACCCCTCACAGAGCTTCTGAAGAAAGACGTCACATTTACGTGGGGTACCGACCAAGCTGCTGCTTTTTCTCACCTAATCACGCTACTGACAACTCCACCCATATTGGCTCATTTTGACCCATTCGCTTCGACGGAAGTTCGAACCGATGCCAGTGGTCACGGAATAGGAGCCGTGTTAGCCCAACGACAACGGGGACACGACCGAGTTGTCGCCTACGCTAGCCGTCTCCTCCCAGCTGCTGCGCGCAACTATTCTATTACGGAGCGTGAATGTCTTGCTTTTGTTTGGACAGTCTCAAAGTTCCACCCATATTTATATGGCACTAATTTCTCTGAGATAACTGACCATCATGCGCTATGTTGGCTTACATCACTGAAGGATCCTACTGGCCGGCTTGGGCGCTGGGCTCTGCGACTGCAAGAGTATACCTACACAGTGACGTACAAGTCCGGATGCCTACATCAGGACGCAGACTGCCTGTCCCGCTACCCGGTTGCTGAGTCGAGCACTATGCCGACGCCGACACTGAACCTTGCGTCTTTTCCCTTTCGCAAATGACATGCATTGGTGACGAGCAGCGCTGTGATGCGTCCTTGCATGTTATCATTGAGCGCCTCGAATCACCATCTTCCAGTCAGTCCCATCGCTCATTCGTGCTCCACGATGGTGTATTATAACGCCAAAATTTTGAGCCGGATAGACCGGCTCTACTGCTTGTCATTCCGAAACAACTTCGCTCGGAAGTTCTACATGAACTTCATGACCTTCCGACTGCTGGTCACCTTGGTGTGTCACGCACTTACGACCGAATACGCCGACGCTTCTTTTGGCCAGGGCTTGCACGCTCAGTCAGAAAGAAGATACGTTGCGGCTTGTGAGAAATGTCAGCGCCGCAAAACACCATCGACACTTCCCGCCGGACGCCTTCAACCACTTGATATTCCGTCAGAACCGTTCTTCCGCGTTGGCTTGGACCTACTTGGCCCTTTCCCCTTGTCTTCCTCGGGTAACAAGTGGATAGCCATGGCCACCGACTACGCCACGCGTTATGCCATCACACGAGCTCTCCCAGCAAGCTGTGCCACAGATGTCACCAATTTCCTCCTTAAGGACGTGATTTTGCTACACGGAACCCCACGGCAGCTACTTACAGACCGTCGCCGCACCTTTTCGTCGAAGGTCATAGCCGACATCTTGCAGTCCTGTAAAATGAGACACAAGCTGACTACGTCATACCACCCGCAAACCAATGGACTCACGGAGCGTCTAAATTGAACTCTTACAGACATGCTCGCTTTCTACCAAGCACACCGACCTTGATCTCGCGTTGCCGTACGTCACATTTGCCTACAATTCTTCGCGCCATGACACTGCCGGTTACTCCCCATTTTTTCCGCTGTTTGGCCGAGAACCAACATTGCCTCTAGACACCGTCATACCGTCCCCTGGAGTGCTGACCAGTGAATATACCATGGACGCTATCACTCGGGCCACTCACGCATGCGAAATCACCCGTACTCGCCTTCTGACCTCCCAAAAGAAGCAACGGTGCTTGTATGACCAACGACACCGCGACGTACACTTTTCGCTCGGTTATTTGGTCCTGCTCTGGTCTCCGACCCGTCAAGTTGGCTTGTCAGAAAAGCTGCTCACTCGCTACACAGGCCCATACTGAGTCCTTCGTGTGGTTACTCCTGTAACATATGAAATTGGTCCTGTCACCCCGTCGCCTTCATGTGCCCAACAGGCTACCGATATTGTACATGTTGCGCGCTTGAAGCCCTACAACTCTCCTAGTGACGTTGACATTTAGATTCGCCGAGACGGCGCTTCTGCCGCCGGGGATTATGCTACATGCATGCATACTGAGATTCTAGGGGGCGACGCGCGTGTGTGCCTGACGAGGAAGACGAAGAGTTGTCTCCGCTCGATCGCTGGTGAGCCGGTTATACGTCATTACCGCTGGTTTTGAATATATCTAATTCCCAGCCTCGTCTTTACGGCGTCTCCTCTTTTCCGTAACAATATTTCTCACTAAAAAAGCTTCTTATTTGCCGAAAAATTTTCCTTGGTCCGGCTTTCGTCATGTCGTTGTAGTCCGTCATGCGGTCCTGGGCTTCGAACCCTGAGTCAGCTCTAGACTGGATCACTACCACGCCCGGCCCTGATGCACTGCATGGACCCCGAGACATACCCGACCGACAAGTGCAAGGTCTGTCGAGGGGAGACGGCAGATCACACGCACGTCTTGTGGGACTGCATCAAACACCCAGAGGAAGCAAGACCAAGAACAATACCGTCACGGCTCGAGGGGGCCGTGAAGAGCTACGACCGGGAAGAACAGCTCTGGGCCGTCCATCAGGTCCCGGTGGCGCTCGAAAGGCAAGGACCCAGCGAGCCGGCAACGGCAACACCGAAGACGACGTAGGCCCCCGTCAGGACGCGCGAGCGCCCAACGGCAGGCACAAATAAAGTTTATCCAATCCAATTCCTGGTCCGTGGTTTTGAACCCGGGACCAACGCCTTTCCGCGGTGGTCACGCTACCGATTGAGCTAATAAGGAAGCTGTAGCAATTGACAGCATAAGGTTGAGTTCATCGACAATTCGAAGTGCATGAACATCATCATCATCATCAGCCCGACTACGTCCACTGCAGGACAAAGGCCTCTCCCATGTTCTGCCAGTTAACCCGGTCCTGTGCTTGCTGCTGCCAATTTACACCCGCAAACTTCTTAATCTCGTCTGCCCACCTAACTTTCTGTCTCCCCCTAACTCGCTTGCCTTTTCTGGGAATCCAGTCAACATAACATGAACTGAACATGCATGAACATAATTATAGCAAATGAGTTTTGCGGAAGCCCACAAAGTACAATCCGCAGTTTCCTAGTTAGCTCAATTGGTAGAGCAATTACCCCGGAAAAGCCTTTGGTCCTGGGCTCGAACCCCGGACCAGGAAAAACTTTCGGCAACTAATAAGTTTTCCTTTCTGAGAAATCCGTACGGATTTCCTTGTGGCTTCGTGCTACAAATGGGTGGCTGTCATATTTCCCTTTCTTATATAGCCCAAAATGGCATCACCCACCTCCCTTAGGTAAAATATTCTATAGAAGGGGGGGGGGGATAATTTCCTTCAGTGTCGTTTCACTCGGTAGACATCACCTCGATAGTACATTTTTTTAGGGGCGAAGCAGATTAGGGTCGAGCTTTGCCCCACCGATGTCCGTTGTCCTGGCTTGCACGCGCTGGGAGCGCCGGCCGCGAGCGCGCCGATCGTAGGAGAGGACAACGTTGATCGTGGGTGCGCTCGTGCATGCGCTCGTGGAACGCCGTTCCTTTCGGAGGATTTCGAGTTGAACGGTTGTACCGCCCGCGATCTCCGACGCCAGAGTAGCTCTCGCCGAGTGGTTCGCCTTCCGCGACCTCCTGACGGTGTGCAGCTCTCGCTGTGTAGTGGCCCGTCCTCGGATTTCTTCAACCGGCTCCCGCCTTCCCTATCTCCTTCTTTTTCTGTCGCTTATTGCCTGTCCTATTTCTGCCTCTATATCTTTCCACTATTCTTTTTTTAACCCTCCTTCCCCACCTCGCCTACAAGGCTCTGTGCCGTGTCGCCCAAGAGGCAGAAAGAAATTAGGTGCTTTTTTTCCTCTTCTGAAGAACCACTCACTCACTCGCTGCGGCGCTCTAAGAGCTACAAAACCCGCTCGCTCCCCGTTCTCTTCTTTCTCATGGTCCCGGAGTGCACTTAGTTATGAAAGAAAAAAAAGAAAGAAAGAAATAAAGAAAGAAAGACAGAAAGAAAGAAAGAAAGAAAGAAAGAGGTTTGATCGCCCGGAGCTTCGTCCACTCGCCGTCATTCACTTCGTGGGTATGCTGTGATCTTTCTTCCCGAACCAACACGGATTTCGGTCCGGCTATCCGTGCGAATCTCAACTTTCTGAATTAACAACTGACTCGCACTTAAACGTAGACTCACCCTTTGCAACCGATGTAATTTACCTCAGTTTTTCTAAGGCAGTTGAGCGCGCTCCTCACCAGCCTCCCGTGACTAAAGTTTGTTGCTTTTTTTATACTTATAGACCAATTCCGTGTTTGTGAACACATGTAGGTTGACGTCGACATTACGGTAAAATTATAGCGACGTCGGCACGTAACTTCCGCCATAAGCGCTTAGGGTTTCGATTTGCGCCAGCAAAACGACGTTCTGAGATGCCATAAGCGTCGCGAAAGCCATAAGCGCTGAGGGCCGCAATGTGCGCCAACAAACAAAACTAAGTTGTGAGACGCGACTCACATCCAACCGAGATGCAGCTTGTCTGCATACCGTTTTTTTTTCTCGTTGCTTGACTGAGAACACCGCATGCACCATTGATAACCCAGCAGAAACTGCGGTAGGCAGAGCGTCTTTTGCCTACCAAGACAGCGCCACCACATTTTCGTGACGTAAGTCTGGTGGAATTTGTCTATACGTGGCTCATCTTATGGCTTACCTGATTTTCTGGACGTCCAAGGCGAACTTCTTGGCGTCATCCTTGGAGTTCAGACGAACGCCCAGAAACGTGAGTGCTCCCGGTTTACCGCGCAAACTCTCGCTCAGCACCTGCAGAGGTGTAGCACGTGGAGCGTGATTGCCAAAAATCGGGAGTGACCAGATAAAAAAAAATCTACCGAGGTATCGACCACCTAATGGAAACGTGGGAGGCCAAGCTCGTCCTCGAGGACCTCGAAGACCAGCGACAACTCGTCCCAAGGGCCAAGAGGGCAGTCGAAGCCAGAGGGTTCTTGGACTAGGGAACCCTCCCACCTCAGGGTGACACCGGGCCTCGCTGGGAACACTGTTTTCTAAATAAGCGTTTATTTCTCTCTCTCTCTCTCAACCGAGGTCTCTTGCGCAATCGTCTAAGACGACTACAAAGTGAAAGCGATTGTCTTCTTCGTACGCGATTGTATTGTATGAACTGGGGCAGGGGTTCTCAGACATGTTGATTTCACGGAATTCTGCTACAAGCTCCATCAAGTGCCAAAGAACCTCCCCCCCCCGCTTCTCTTTTAGGTGACCATTGTTAGTAGCTAAGCTCCACAGCGCCACACCCCGGCGTCACCGAAGCTGCCGGCGACATTCCGCTCGCATCTCACCCCCACCTGTCTCCCTCTCCTTCTCTTACACCGAAAGCTGTCATATCACGAATCGGGTCACGCGCAGTTGTCCACCGCCGCCGGTGTCCGTAACCCATCGCGCGAAATTAGAAAAGAAATATTGCAGCAAAAGATGTTATGAGACCAAAACACAGGTCACGTGCCACGCCGCAGTTGTCCACCGCCACCGGTGTCCGTAATCAATATCCCGGGTTGAAAAAAACCTAGTACCAAGGACACAGTGGGGCTGGAACCCGGGTACGCTGGGTGCCGGCCCGGTGTTCTACCACTGAGCCACACCGGTGCTTGGGACTTCTTGGCAAACTTGCCTTAGCCAGGCTTCATATCGGGAAAGCAATCGCGTTAGTTCGACTTATAAAGCATTTTAAAACAGCGAAAGAACAACCAGTCGTCGCACAATGCGAATAGCTTAAAGAGTGGGTCGTCCAATGTTCCAACCCGTTACAAAAGTTTGTTCTTGTTTTCCTACTAACTGTGGCGCCTACCCACTTCAGCGACAATTCCGCATCGTCGTCGGCCACTGCACGAACAATCGGCACAAACTTATTTGCAAATGCTCACTGGATACCACACTTCTCAGAAGAATGACGAAAAGTAGCACAGCGAACGCTGACCTACTACCCTAAAAATTCGATATTCGCCGATTTCAATAAAACATCGAACATGTGTTCTGTTCAGTGCTGTGGTGATATGTGCCAAATTATACAACCGTAAGTCATTTAGTTTTTTTTAGAAAACAAGTGTTAAAATTTGTAGCTGATTTTGGAATCGCACTTGTAAACGCGGGCCACCCTATGTACGTGACGTCAGTGCCTACCTTTTTTTTTCAAAAACCCCGCCACTTCCAGCAGATGGATGCCGCATGCGTTCCCTTCAACGAGGCAATGACAACGCGAACGCAGTTGAGTTTTGTCAGCTGCATACAGCGTGTTAGTCGTCGTTGACGTCGAATATCGAGCAACGAGGAAATCGATTCGAGGCATGTCAGGTGTTTCACGCACCGGTGGGTCGCAAACAAAAAGCGATGCTTCCGCGCTCAGATAGCAGCTGCAATCATCGTTCAACTTGTCACTAACAAGTTCAGACGAGCTATCACAGCTTGATTCCGGGTCGGATGACATCACCAACTTGCTCTTCGCGCCATGTTTACACTCTGGCCAGCCGTGGCGGGGCGCAGCGGATCTCGTGACGTCATTCGATGCCCACCAAGGACGACGGAGCAGCTCCCGGTTTCCGTTTCAACTCGCCGTTTGCTGCCTATATAAAATTGTTGACGAGTGCCTGGGCAATATGAACCACCCTAGCTTTTACAGGACTGTCAATACTATTTGAAGGCAGCATTATCTCAATATGGTCGAAAATGCGCCAGAGTTACCCTTTAATGCCCACGTGGGTATCACGCAAGTGTGCTTGCAGTAGTTATCCGATGAGTGTTCAGCAAAAGTCCCTGAAAGGCCCCTCTTCTAGCTTTCGCCGTGACTGTGCTGGGCCTTCCGCGCGCTCCTGACTGATTTTCTTTGTTTCTGCCTTTTCCCCTGAAAACCGGCGAACGCGCGGTTTTCTGCGGTGCTCTTACTGCCAATAAAAACACCGTCCTCTAATCAAAAACCCTACTATAGTGGCGTAGCAAGAGAGTAACATACCGAGCCAATGCCCTCCCCCTTTCCCAAAAAAACTTTTTTCGCCATGGTATACACAGAGTAAAATGAACGTAAGCCTGCCACCCCCCTTCAAATCAAGAGGTGCTCCCCCCCCCATCCCGAAAAAAATATTCCTGCCTACGACCCTGTCCTGTTCCCGCCTATGTGGAAGAGGCCCTTGTCCTGCAGGAGTCATAGTTAGGCTTACGATGATTATTATTATAGCCATTGTGTTGGGGCCGTGTCTGGGAATGTACTGTAAGAGAAACCCCACATATCAATACATCAATCAATTTCAGAAAATAATTAGAGCGCGACCACAAGGCACCATAGGTCGGCAAAACTTGTGGAGCTCACTCGGACTCACTCATGAAATACATTTTGCGCTTATGACAAACTCGGACTCAGACTGACAAATAATTTCCTGAGCTGGACTCACCCGTGACTCACTCAGACTCACGGATTGGTCTGAGTGCGTCCGAGTGAATTGACGCACGAGTCAGTCGGCTTAGAATGAGCTTCTTCGAATGAGGTGTTAATGACCTTTAACACCAACATCTCACGTAATCGGTGCTACTCTTGGCGGCGTTTGACGAACTATAGTATATTATAAAGCGAGTTCCGGGTGCCTAGAAACCAGGAAGGTCCTTTTTCTTGGGAGAAATGACAGCGCAAGATATAATAACAAAAACTTCCCTGGAATAATTAGTGAGGCGAAATCAAGGCACCCCACCCCCCCTTACGTAATTCACGTCTCTAATTAATGAATGTTGAAACGGTGTATTAACGACACCGCTTTGGAATACCTGTGAAGAGACATGAGTATAAACGTGAATATGGGTAAGCGCGATAGTAAGGCTGAAGATTACTAGATAGTACTTCGGGTCGGCAAAAAAGAAAGCGAACTCACTCACTCACTAAAGAAATATGTTTCGCGCTTTGGACTCACTCAGACTAACCGAAATTTTCCTGAGCCGAACTCGGACTCACACTCGTGAAAACTTTCTTCAACTGGACTCACTCAGTCTCAGACTCACAAAAATATTGCTCAACCGGACTCCACTGAGACTCAAGGCTCGTTCACACCGAAGTGCGGCGCCGCAAAGTGGTGAAGTGGGATTTCCGAAGCGGCGAGGCAGCGAGTGCGTGAACCTGTTCAGACCTTCGTCTGGCCGCGCGGCAGAAGATGCGGGCATCTCGCGATTTTGCGCACGTGTCGCTATGACGTGTCAGTGCTTCTCCCAAATGTACACCCGCACCACCACCGCGCCTCCGCGGCGTCAAAGCGGTGAGCCTCGACAGGCGGCAAAAAATTGCTCCAAGACCGATCGCCCTTGCCGCCTGCTTTTTCTCCCGCTTTCGCCGCCTGGAGAGGAGGTTTTTCCCGCGTCGCCGCCTCGCCGCTTTGGCCGTTCCACCTTCGGTGTGAACGAGCCTTCAGACTCACGGCTCGATCTGAGTCTTGAGTGATTCCGGGTGTGTTCGACTCATGAGAGACATCGCTGCATGACTCATTCACACGCGCACACATCCGCGTTTCGGGCCTGGGTGTGCGGGGCATGTGTGAATGGGTCGTGTGTTTGGCGTCTGATTTCGGAAATGTGAATCTACTGGGTCTCATCACACACCTTGAACATAGCCTTGAACAGAGAAGAGGCACTGCCCAAGGTGGCGTCGCTGGTGAAGTTGAGCGCCCCCATGGCGACGGCCCCGCTGGCGACCATGCCGTCCAGTGCCTTCTTCATGGACGAAATGCGCGCCACCGTACTGTTTTTGAAATTCGCGTCGCGCGCGGAAAAGGCGAGACCGCGGTAGAAGTTCGACAGAAACTTGGAGGGCTGCGATGAAGAAGGACGTTTCATGTTTCACATTTCATGTTTCACATTTCATGTTTCACGTCTCACGTTTGCAAGCTCTGCTTCCTTTCCGGAATTAGGGACAACAGAACGTGGCGCCATCTCTGGGCGGCAGGAATTGCAACCTGTAATAACTAAATGGGAAATATGTAAGAAAGATTGTATCTCCTGAAAGAAGCTAGTTATGAAAAAACGACTCCGCATTATACGTACTAGACACTCACTGGTACATCTTGGTAAAATTGCATTGTCGCACGTGCCACTAAACGCGTGGCTTCCCAGGACAATTGAACACCACCCATAGAAAAACACGGGATCCCATGGTCATATGGTGGTTCTGGGACGTTAAACCCCAACATTTATTATCACCTTGTTAAGTATTAAACGCTGTGCAAAGTGGTGCAATTTGTACTGCGACGCTGTAACTTTGCCAGATTGTTTATTTAAGTCTCCGCTGCGAATAACCTCGAGTCGTTTTGATAAATAACTTTTTTTTTCGCCAAATATAACTATTTTCGATGATTTGCCACTCAGCCACGCAGGCTGCCTTTTTGGCCGACTAGAGATGGCGCTGCGTGCAGACGTCCCCAAATCCTGGTCATGCAAACCGCAAGATTGCCTCTCTAGAATCTTTTGACTCGTCACATATGCGAGATGCACACACAGAGAAGGGGAGGACAAGCCCCACGTCCTAACAATTTCCTTAAACAAACAATAAATAGAAACAATGAATCAGTTTAGATTGATAAACTGCAGTCTAAAAACTCTTGCGCCTTAAAAGTTTCACTGTCATGAGTTTATTATTAGCGGAGAAAATAAAGGTACAAGTTTCTTTTTGAAATTTCACGCTATATAGTCGCCTCGCATATTTTCAGAAATTTCAATACGCATTTTTCTCACTTTCGCGACGTTGCCTCGAAGGAACATTCTGAAACTTCGCATGCTATTGGTCTATGGCAACAAGAGATGACGGTGAACTTCAGTTTTATTGATTACGATCTACGTTAGGACTCAGTGTAGACACCTTCAAAATTTGTGACGTCATAGTGTTTGGCGCGGGAATCTTGCAGTGGCGTCCCCACCCACATTTTTTTGCGCGTTTTTTTTCGTTAACCAAGCGTCGTTTTGGCGCAAGAGTGGTGTTTTCGGTATCGTGAAATCGTATACTTCACTGACACGCAAAAAATTGTTTTGCTCTTTGGCGTCCTTTCAAGGTAGGGGCGCGAACTCTGCCCCGTAGGCTTACTCAGCTGGACCTGCCCCATCGCTGCTTAAAGAACAGGTTGTGTCATGCATGTTTTTGACAACAGTTTTATGAACTGGTGTGGCCGTGGGGTAGAAAATATACTTGCCACTAAAAAGTCCTGGGTTCGATTCCCACTTGAACTCTGTTTTAATATTACTTGTTTGCATCTATCTCGAAGACCTTGCGCCCCACCGCGGTGGTCTAGTGGCTAAGGTACTCGGCTACTGACCCACAGGTCGCAGGAATCGAATCCCGGCTGTGGCGGCTGCATTTCCGATGGAGGTGGAAATGTTGTAGGCCCGTGTGCTCAGATTTGGGTGCACGTCAAAGAACCCCAGGTGGTCGAAATTTCCGGAGCCCTCCTCTATGGCGTCTCTCATAATCATATGGTGGTTTTGGGACGTTAAACCCCACTTATCAATCAAATCGAAGCTTTCGCCCATGAAAAGCGCCTATTTCTCCCTCACAAACAATGACATCGACATCTTAAAAAGTTCCGCGAGAAGAAGAGATCCTTAATGTTATCCTGTTAGAATGGTGAAACGTGCGTTCCACACCGGTTATACTAGGCCATATAGGACCCGCTTTCGCTGCTTCTGCATGCGGGCAAGGTTCGAAATAGAGACTTCCTATGTTATAGGTTGTGGCATGGTATCGTTTCGAAGGGCCCCGGAATCCCTTCGAGTTTATAGACGAAAAAGCAGTCTCTTTGTCACCCTCGCCATAACAATTCGTGAAAGTGCCTGCTCGCCGCTTATTTCAAATCAAACCAAAATCAGAACTATTTTTTCACTCTGTCGTACGGGTTGAAAGGACTGCGGGAAAAGAGCTGCGTTTAAAACGGCTCGAAAATTTCACAGCCCCATAAAAAAAAAACGAGAAGACAAAATCAAAAGTCCGAGCGGTTGCAGCAATGCAGTAAACATGGTTCGGCTGTTGACCTGATGGTCGCGGGTTCGGTCCACGTCGCGGCGGTCACATTCTGATGGAAGCAAAATGGCAGGCCCATGCATTGCGCGATGTTAGTGCACGTTGTTTGATTGATTGATTGATTGATTGATATGTGGGGTTTAACGTCCCGAAACCACCATTTGATTATGAGAGACGCCGTAGTGGAGGGCTCGGGAAATTTCGACCACCTGGGGTTCTTTAACGTGCGCCCAAATCTGAGCACACAGGGATGTTAGTGCACGTTAACTAACCCCAAATGGTCGAAATTTTCGGAGCCCTATGGCGTCTCCCATAATCATATCGTGGTGCAGAAGACTGAGGCGCAAAAAAAAAAAAAACATATCGTGATGCAGGAAGAGCAGGAGAGAAGAAGGAACAGCGCCAACTACCAACTGTTTAATGACCGTCTAGGAAACGCACAGGGAAGAGGACAAAACCGCGCATGCGTGCACAGCCAACAAACATCGCACAGCGTCATGATCAAGGCGCTAAGTTATCCAAAAACTGCATTTCTGTTGCGTACAACACAATAGATGTGTCACTGATACAATCGGACCCTTTCTTTTTGATAAAATAGGCTTCCAAGAGCTTTCTAGCTGTTTGTTTTTTTTGCTCCTACCAAGAATCACCGTTTTCTCAAACAATGGCACACATCCGCAGGCTTTACAGTGCGCTGCAAGATGCGCGTGATCACTTTTGCCTAAACTATTGGCATGCTACCTCAGATGGTCATTAAGCAGTTGGTAGTTGGCGCTGTTCTTTCTTCTCTTCTGCTCTTCCTGCTTCACGATATGTTTTTTAGGGATGAAGCTCCTTATGGCGTGGCTTGTGCGTCCCTCGTAGTACGTAACCACCAGTGGCACATACCCGAAATAGCGGTCCTCACAATGTCTGCTGGATAGGGGGCACTTGTATATGATGAATACATGATGAAAAGATGTGAGATGGCTGTGCTTGGAGTTTTCTCTAGACATATGGACGGACGAACGGACTGACACACGCACGGACGGACAGACAGAGGGGCGCACGGACGGATGGACAGACAGAGGGATGGCCGCAAAAAGAGATGGACGGACAGACAGACGAATGAACAAACGGACGGATGCACCAAGGATCACACAGATAGGCGAACGCAAGAACGAATGAACAGACAGACTGACGAACGCTGCGCCCCACCAATCATTCACTCCTTGGATATGCTGTGATTTTTTAGCGCCTCAGTCTTCTGCAACAAGTATGCACCAACTAGCTCAAAAACAAGTCCTTTTGGAATCATATCGTGGTTTCGGGACGTAAAACCCCGCACATGGCGCAACATGACACCTCACGGGCAGTGCGCTCTACCCACGTCGCTCTACCGCAGGGCGTGCACGTTGGGATTGTAATTTTTTATAGAGACATGTGCACACATTTCTTCGTAAAAACGCGTGGACAATGCCAGAGCTAAAAGCCGGTCCCGTATATTTCGGGATTTTTCACTTTTCGGCCTCACGCTGTCACCTCCACTTGCGCAGTCTTTTATTTATTATTTATTCAAAGGTTACCCCGCATTGCCCAAAGGCGTTACAGCAGGGGGGGGGGGGGTTAGAGAAACGACATAAACAATTCTTAATTCTTACAGCACGCTTGCATGGCAGACAATCCATTTCACTTTTTAACAGTTCTAACAAAAAATGAATTCGCAAACAGGGGGTTACAGAAACGACATAAACAATTCTTCGTTCCTACAGACACACGCAAAACGGAAAGAAATCGGGGGATCGGACAAAACTGTTGTGCGGTACACGCCAAAACGGGCGTAAGACTGCCTGACAAAGAAGAGTAGAAGACCAATATAGCAAATGATATCCCTCGTGCATGAACCAATCGAGAGCCGATTTGCTTGTGACGTCACGTGGACAGACTGGTGTAGTCACTAATTGTGCCGACGAGAAGAAATGCTTAGAAAAAATAAAGCACTGGTTCTTGGTACTTCTGGAGTTTGTTTAGGGGCCGTCATAAAGATTGATTGATATGTGGGGTTTCACGTCCCAAAACCACCATATGATTATGAGAGACGCCGTAGTGGAGGGCTCCGGAAATTTCGACCGCCTGGGGTTCGTTAACGTGCACCCAAATCTGAGCACATGGGCCTACAACATTTCCGCCTCCATCGGAAATGCAGCCGCCGCAGTCGGGATTCGATCCCGCGACCTGCGGGTCAGCAGCCGAGTACCTTAGCCACTAGACCACCGCAGCGGGGCTCGTCATAAAGAGTACTGGCACTGCTTTGAGAAGGGACATTTTTGTATCCTTGGTATGCTGTTCTAACGCTCTCCAAACACTTGAGCCAGACAACACACATAAGATATTTTAGTTTCTTTACGAAGTTTTTATCATCCAGTATCTGTGACCAAAACGGACGTTGTCGCGGCGAGTCAATTCGATTCACGGGGCTTGCAAACACTGCGTCCTGCATCGCAGAAAGGCGTCTTGCATGCAGCCAAAATCGCAGTTCACTCATCGTTGTATCCGTAATACTGAACAATTGGTGACAGAGCTATTTCGACTACGTCGCAAGTTACGGACTCCCCGTTACGACAGACTGTGTTGGCACATCAAGTCGCCCCCTTGGTGTTAAAATAAAAATTGCTTTTTTTTTTTCAAGCCACCCCCCCCCCTCGCGACCGTGACTCTTTTCGGCAGGGTCTGAAAACGCTGCTTATTCATAGTTGAAGACCCTGACTACACGACAGCCGAATGTTATATCGCAGCATGCTGCATGTAATTCACAATTATTCTGAAAGTTAGCTAGAAATTGTTTCCTCTTCTCTCCACAAATTACGCCATAAACCCGGATGACTGCGCTATAAACCAAACGTCTATGGGGCCGGTTTAAGCATCAGGATCTGCATAGGTACTTTTTTTTCTTTTTTTTCCTTCTCTTGTTGTTGTTATTGTTGTTGTCTGTTTATGTACTGAGAACACCGTTGTACGCTGGTGCCAAAACGGGGGCCCGCAGCTTCGTCAAGCTATCCTTGCGATGGCTTTTTCTGCCGGCCTCCGGCATTGTGTACTATGTACATGATGTCAATAAAGTTCACTGTTCACTGTTCACTGTTCACTGTTGCAGGGCGCGGGTTCGAATCCCGGCTGCGGCGGCTGCATTTCTGATGGAGGCGGAAATGTTGTAGGACCGTGTGCTCAGATTTGGGTGCACGTTAAAGAACCCCAGGTGGTCTAAATTTCCGGAGCCCTCCACTATGGCGTCTCTCATAATCATATAGTGGTTTTGGGACGTTAAACCCCACATATCAATCAACTGTTCACTGTTACTGCGGTCGCCGTAGGATGCCGCCACGTGCCCATTAAAAAAAGAAAGAAATGGCGTAGTACACTGTAGCTCGAAGTCGCGACGCGCGCTGGCGAAGGGACCCATCTCCTTTTACCCCCTGGTCGTACCCCTCCCAGCATAGCTTCTGGCGCGTTCGCTGGGACGAGAGAAGAGAAAAAGCGCTTCAAGCGTGCGCTGTATCCCTGTAACTCCACTCGGGCTTGAAGAATTCCAAAAAAGAAAATGGCGCCAGGCCTGCGCGGAAAAGCCGCTCAGTCACAGCGATAGTACGAAGAGTACCATCGTTTCACACTCTCCTGGGGCTACTAATACAAGTAAGCTAGCAAAGTATACCCCCCTCCCCACTAGTTCATTGATCATCGATTGATTCGGTGGCTCATGAAGATGAAGAATAATGGTGGACACATTTGGAATGGGTTGGAAGCAACCAACAACAGAGTCGTAATGCAATTCATATTGTGTGGTGCCTGGTTACACAATTCGCATTCTGTGCCACCCGGTTGTTATTTCACCCTTTCGCCACGTTATAAATGCGTTCGTTAACGCGGTCCCTTCGATTGGGTCAGCAGCCGAGCACAGCTTCACAATCGGACCACTCACGTGAAAGAACTCATTCCAGGAGTGGACGCCACCGGGAGCGGCGAACTCGTCCGAAGATACCGCCACGACGTCCGGGTAGACGATGTAGGTGCAGTAGACGCTCCACATCGGCACCATCATTGTTAGGCTGTGTCCCAGCACGCAAAACAACATGGCGTCCAAGCTTGTTGGCTTGCCCTGCAAGGTCAGCTTGGGCGGCTTGGTCGGCTTGGTCAGTGGGGTGAGGTTGATCGGCTCGGTCAGTGGGGTCGGCTTGGTAGGCTGGGTTGGCTTGGTCGGCAGGGTCGGCTTGGTAGGTGGGGTCGGCTTGGTAGGTGGGGTCGGCTTGGTAGGCGGGGTCGGCTTGGTTGGTGGGGTTGGCTTGGTCGGTGGGGTCGGCTTGGTAGGTGGGGTCGGCTTGGTCGGCTTGGTCGGTGGGGTCGGCTGGGTTGGCTTGGTAGGCTGGGTTGGCTTGGTCGGTAGGGTCGGCTTGGTCGGTGGGGTCGGCTTTGTCGGCGGGGTTAGCTTGGCCTTCAGTGTTGGTGGTGTCGGCGGGGTTGGCGGTGTCGAAGGGGTCGGCGCGGTATTGTTACCATTGTTCGCTGTTGAGAGTGTTAAGGAGGCACTAAAGTCAAACCATGAATAGGTTCAGATTTGTCTATTGTACTCTGAGAATCACAATGTCACTAATTTTGCCGTCGTCGGGTCGTTAGCAAAAGATAAAAAAAGGTGTCGGCTTGTCCCCTCTTTCGTTGTTGAGGGTGTTCAGAAGACACTAAAGTTAATCCATGAATCGGTTTAGATTTGTCAGTCGTACTACGAGAACCACAATGTCCGCAATTCCACCTTCATAGATTCATAAACTGGGAGAAAAACAAGGATAAAAGTTTACTCTCAAACTTTCGCACCGAAATTCTCCGCGTATGACACTGCAGAGTTCGAAGCAAATTTTCCGTATTTTTGGCTAAAATTGCAACGAGATTTCCTGAAGTCTATGTCCCTCTCAGATTGCAATGCACTTCACGTTTACTGATGAGGAACTATGTGGGGCCTAGGTAACGCCGCCAAAATTCATAACGTCACGACGTTCAGCGCGGAAAGTTCAAGCTTTCACCACCCCCTGCAGTTTCTTTCAGAGCGTTTTCTTGCTTACCGAGTACATATTTGTTTGGTAATTGTTAAAGAGTAATTTACTAGTATTAAGAATATTGGTGGTCATTTTAGAATTCTTAAGGAAGCACTAACGCGTAACTGTTAACCATTGAGCCGGGAGCTGCAAATAGAAAAAAAACTGTAAACCAATCGCCCTCCACTTGAGCGAACCAGCTAGGAACAGTACTCGTTGAGATGTAGGTCAATTAATTTCCCCATGAGGTCTAACGTGAAATTGTTTTACGAGAGGTGACTTGAAAGGTTATCCTGCTGGGGGCGGAGATGTTCTGAGAAGACCTACTTCAAGTACACCCCCCGCCTTCTGTCCTACGTACTGCTTCTCCTTTGAACACGAATAAATGCAGTTGGAAAATGATTAATTATTTCATTATTTATTTGCGAACTGTTGCGATGAAAATAAACGCGAACGATAAAAAAAAACGCGAGGTGTGTGGAATCAACATACTTTGTTATTTCGCTCTTGTTTTCAAGCTATTGTAGCCATGATGGTAATAAAAAAGCAAGTAGAGTCATCCACTACGCAATCAAGGACCACTCTAGTATCGTTTTATTGAAACCAAGTTAAAGGTTCGCGCTTTTTTTCTATAGAAATAAGCCCGAACATCTCCCCGGTATGTTCATGAGTACGTTTTGTTTGTATGCACGTAGAAATACGCACGCGCACTAAAAATATTTCAGGGGGAGGGGAAACGAATCCTCCCGGGCTACGGGAATCACCTTTCCTGATACAGTGCTTGAGCCTTAAAAAATAGGAACTGGTACCGGGGTTTTAACTCGACGTACATGGTCCCAAGCTTTTCGGGGAGAACCCCGCGTGGATGTCCTTTGTCATTTTGGACCATGGAAATGGCCTCGTCAGAATATTTCGTCTTGAGATAAAGAGAGTAGGATAGTTTTACGAATGCTAAAGGCGTCAATACTGCTTTTTTTTTCTTCTTCGAAGGTATTAAGCTATTTGTTATGCTGGTTTGCGTAATCAGAAAACTGTCATCAGGAACAGGTACGAGCCAAAAAAGCAGGCGATCGAAGTCCAATTCCACTAGTAGGCTAGTATAGACGGAGTGGAACAAAATTAGGTACAAAATAAGCCTGACTGGTCATAATTAAAACCAAACCAAGTTAAGACTAAGTTCTGAATGATCAAAGGAAGCCCAGCTGGAATGGCTGAGATTCATTTGACCTATTTGTGCTGCGTAAGCCTAATTGACATTGAACCAAACCGGGACCACCAGCTCCTTTGGGAGCACTACAACAAAGGCGCAAGCTGTCCTCCATTCTCTTTTCTTTTCTTTTTTATATTTTAAGTACCAAAATACATTTTTACTTACGACCGTGATGCCGATGGGGGTTGTCACCGTGGGACGCCGAATCACCTGCGCAACAGGGTGGCGTTCTGAAACAGTATCACGACTACCACACATCTCGAATGAAATCGAACTCATTTGGCATTGTATTGAAGCGAATTTGGAAAGGCCTTACCGAAGGGCGAGCTAAAAAAGACGAACGAACAGTTTAACATGGCTTGGCCACTCTGCGCAAATATTCACGACGGGTGAGACAGTGGCATAGCCAAAAATGTTTTTTTTGGGAGAGGGCGGGGGAGAAGCGAAGGCCAACTTTGACTTTATGACTATATATATATATATATATATATATATATATATATATATATATATATATATATATATATATAGTGGGAGTAATAATTCAATAACTCATCCCCTGATGAAGAGAGGACCCCTCCCGAAACTGTTGAGAAATATATTTATCCTTTTTGACAACGCTCCCGTTGTGCCATATCCCATACCTATATATATATATATATATATTGTAATGAATTAATGAATCTGAGTAACGGACGCTCTGCTGGCAACGAAGAAGACGATGATGATCGGTGGCTGCAGTAGTAGCTCGCGCACGCCGCTCGCCATTAGCCAGACCTGCCTGATAAAGGACATTTTGCCAAGCTACGTCTGAACCTTTCTCGACGTACAACAGCTCTATTTTAAGTGGTGGAGGAGCCGGGGTTCCCATCAACCTGGAACTTCGCAATCGGACGCTACCCTCACCGTTCACCATGACTGCTCCTGGCCCTTCTCAAGCTGCCTCACCAACGACAGTCTACTGTACTGGCGCGCCTCGGCAACGCGACCCACCAATTTTTCGCGGTAACGATGAACAAGACGTCGAGGACTGGCTCGTCGAGTACGAAATCGTAAGCGCTTCCAACAAGTGGAACGCCTGCGACCAGCTCACAAACGTGCGCTTTTACCTCGCTGATGTGGCCAGCCTCTGGTTCAAGAACCACCAAGGCGAAATTACCAACTGGTCCGCCTTCAAGACCACCATCTCCGCGGTCTTCGGCCGTCCCGCCGTGCGCCGGCTTCGCGCGGAACAGCGTCTCCGTAGTCGAGTCCAGCGCAGGGACGAGACCTTTACGAGTTACATTGAAGATGTCTTGTCCCTTTGCAAGCGCGTCGATGAATCTCTAACCGAACGCGACAAAATCAAGCACATCATCAAAGGAGTTGACGACGACACCTTCCAGATGCTCGTCGCTAGGAATCCACATACCGTCACCGATGTTGTCCACCTCTGTCAGGAGTACGACGAGTTGCGTAAGCAGCGTGTCTCGACGCGCAGGGCCGCAGAAGATACGGCTGAAGTTTCCGCCCTCGTACACGACGTCGCTGCTGATCACACCGTCTTACTCCCCCAAATCAAACAATTCATTCGTGAGGAAGTTGCGCGTCAGCTTTCTCTTGTGGCCGAAGCATCCGCGCCAGTGACCTCGTTAGACCCACGTCTACGCCAGGTCATTGAGACACAGGTCACGCAAGCACTGCCTCCATCGCCACCTGTCCCTACGCCGCTGACCTACGCTGCCGTCGTTGCTAGACCCCCAGCCCCACCTGTCTCTGGCGCATACCGGGGCACCGGGTCCTCCTACCCTACGACGCTGCCTACATACACGACACCCCATCCCGTTTCGCCCCCTGCACCTTCTGTCGTTAACCCATGGCGCACCTTGGATAATCGACCCATCTGTTTCGCATGCGGTTTCGTAGGACATATAGCACGCTACTGTCGCCGTCGCAACTTCCAGCCTTTAGACCATGGGAATTCTGCAAATTACCAGGCTGCCCCGAATCCCCAGCGACCATCTTCTCCTATCACAGACTCATTGTCCCCACGACGCCCCGTCGATTCTCGCCGGTCATTACCACCCCGTCGCCGATCTGTCTCCCCGATGCTTCGGCGCACGAGCCCCGCTCGAGAGGAAAACTGACAGCCGCAGTTCCGGAGGCAAGAACTGCGTCGTCGTCGAACTTTCTAAGACCTCCTCTTTGTCCGTCCAACGAAATTGATGTGCTAGTAGAAGGTGTTGCTGTACGTGCACTTGTCGACACAGGCGCCGTCGTTTCTGTAATTAGTGAAAAACTGTGTCGCGATTTGAGAAAAGTTACAACGCCGCTTACGAATCTTGCTCTGCGTACAGCCACCTCCCATTTCTTCGCGCCGACAGCTCAGTGCACAGCACGCGTTCTTATTCAAGATGTTTGGTACGCCGTCAACTTTGTTGTTCTCCCACGTTCATCTTACGACGTGATACTAGGATGGGATTTCCTTTCTACCCATCAGGCCCTCGTCGACTGCGCTCGTGCTGAACTCACGTTGACGAACCCGTGCCTTGATATTGACCACCACAGTCCCTCGAAAGTGTTTGCCGCAGCTGACGTCCGCATCGCGCCGTTGTCCGCCGTCCTAGTGCCTGTGTTTTCCCCAGCTGCCACTAACTCGACGCTCCTGTTCCAACCAACTATGGCTAGTGTGCAACACCGAACCATCGTCCTCCCGTTTGCCGTCATCAACTTTTCCAATGGTTCGGCGGTACTTTATGCGTGCAACGTTTCTGCTTGCCCGTACATCCTGCTACGCGGTGAGTGTCTGGGAAGCCTCGAGACCTTAAATTGTATTTTCGAAGACCCGATCTATCCAGACAAGCCATTTCTACCGACTTGTGCCATTACACCCGCAACTGACGCTAATGAACCTATGGATGTATTCCGCAAGTCCATCGATTGTAACCTCACGCCTGGGCAGCAGAAACAGCTGATCAAGCTCCTACAGCGTTTTCGAGCCTCGTTTGACCACAATCAGCCTTCCTTAGGTCGAGCGTCATCTGTTGTACACCGTATAGATACCGGTCAAGAGACGCCATTACGGCAGCGTCCATATCGTGTGTCAACTACCGAACGCCGTGCCATCAATGAACAGGTTGACGACATGCTGACACGTGGCATAATCGAACCGTCAAGCAGTCCCTGGGCCTCTCCAGTTGTGTTGGTGAAGAAGAAGGACGGATCCATCAGGTTTTGCGTGGACTACCGGCGTCTCAACCGAATCACGCGCAAGGATGTCTATCCGCTGCCACGCATTGACGATGCCTTGGACTGCCTACAGGGAGCCGAATTTTTCTCTTCTTTAGATCTCCGCTCTGGATACTGGCAGGTACCCATGGCAGAGGCCGATCGTGAAAAAACTGCTTTCATCACGCCCGACGGGCTTTACGAATTCACAGTGATGCCCTTCGGCCTCTGCAACGCGCCAGCTACTTTCGAGCGGATGATGGACTCTATCCTTCGAGGCCTCAAATGGAACGTTTGCCTTTGTTATTTAGATGATATTGTCGTCTTTTCAACTGATTTTGCAACCCATTTAACCCGCCTCGAGAAAGTCCTCGCGTGTATTTCTGCCGCGGGGCTGCAACTGAATCTGAAGAAGTGCAATTTCGCCGCTCGAAAGCTTACGATCCTTGGCCACGTGGTTTCAAAAGACGGCATTCTTCCTGACCCTGCCAAACTTACAGCCGTTGCAGCGTTTCCCAAACCGACCACCATGAAAGAGCTCCGAAGCTTCATAGGCCTTTGCTCTTACTTCCGGCGCTTCGTCCGCAATTTCGCGACGATCATCGCTCCTTTGACCAAGCTCCTCGCCGGCTCCAGAGACCTTTCATCCTGGTCTGCCACCTGTGACGACTCTTTCAATGAACTGCGCCGCCTCCTCACGTCGCCGCCTATTCTGCGACACTACGACCCATCGGCACCCACAGAGATCCACACCGACGCTAGTGGTTTCGGGCTAGGCGCTATTCTTGCACAGAAGAAAGACGGCTTCCAAGAGTACGTGGTTGCCTACGCAAGTCGAACTCTTAGCAAAGCCGAAAGCAACTATTCTGTCACTGAAAAGGAATGCCTCGCCATTATTTGGGCGATAGAAAAATTTCGACCTTACGTGTACGGGCGCCCTTTTGACGTCGTGACTGACCACCACGCCCTCTGCTGGTTGTCGTCATTGAAGGATCCAAGCGGTCGCCTCGCCCGATGGGCATTACGCCTCCAAGAATATAATATTCGCGTGGTCTATCGCTCCGGCCGGAAACATTCGGACGCAGACGCCCTATCCCGTTCGCCTCTACCCCCTGACCCGGACTGCTGCGAAAGTATAACCTGCGATGCCACTGCCGTCACCATCGCCGACATGCCATCTGAGCAACGCAAGGACCCTTGGGTTGCTTCGATTCTAGACATCCTGGCTGGGCGGACGGCTTCCCCCCCTTCTCGCACGTTGCGTCGGCAAGTGGAGCACTTCGCCACTCGCGACGACGTGCTGTACCGACGCAACTACGCACCCGGTGGACGTCAGTGGCTACTCGTGATTCCACGTCATCTGCGATCCGAAATTTGTTCCACGTTTCATGACGACCCCCAATGTGGCCACGCAGGTTTCCTGAAGACTTATTCTCGCATACGTCTCCGATATTACTGGCGTGGCATGTACCGTTTTATACGGCAATACGTTCGGGCCTGCTCGACGTGCCAGAAACGAAAAACTCCCCCTTGTCACGCCAGCGGTACCTTGCTACCCTTACCATGCCCATCCCGACCATTCGACCGCGTCGGCATCGATATCTACGGTCCCCTTCCCAACACCGCTGACGGTAACCGCTGGATCATAGTTGCCGTCGACCATCTCACGCGGTATGCCGAAACTTCATCCCTTCCCTCGTCTACAGCAAAGGACGTTGCGACTTTCGTTCTTCACAACATCGTATTACGGCATGGAGCACCTCGGGAGTTACTGAGTGATCGTGGTCGCGTATTCTTGTCAGACGTCATCACAGCATTGCTGCGTGAGTGCCGCGTCGTTCACCGCACTACAAGTGCCTATCATCCCCAGACCAATGGAATGACAGAGCGCTTCAACCGCACCCTTGGTGACATGCTGTCTATGTATATCTCGTCAGACCACTCCAATTGGGACCGAGTGCTCCCGTTTATCACGTTCGCTTATAATACCGCCATTCAAAGCACTACTGGGTTCTCTCCTTTTTTCCTCCTTTACGGACGCGAACCTTCTTGCACTATGGACACTATTCTTTCGTACAAACCTGACTCCTCAGAGTCCACGACTTTGTCTCAAGCCGCTACATACGCTGAGGAATGCCGCCAACTGGCAAGAGCATTCACAACCCAAGACCAAGGACGCCAAAAGCACCACCATGACGCATCAAATAACACCACTTCCTACGATCCAGGTTCACTCGTCTGGCTGCATGTTCCCTCTGCTACACCTGGCCTTTCTACCAAGTTGGTCCCCAAGTATCACGGCCCATATCGTGTGCTACAAAAAACGTCACCGGTGAATTACCTCATCGAGCCACTGGAACCATCTTCTGACCAACGTCGTCGTGGCCAGGAAATTGTCCACGTCTCGAGAATTAAGCCCTGCTACGACCCTCCCGTGTTTACTTGTCCATAGGTCGCCAGGATGGCTCCTTATTTCGCGGGGAGTAATTGTAATGAATTAATGAATCTGAGTAACGGACGCTCTGCTGGCAACGAAGAAGACGATGATGATCGGTGGCTGCAGTAGTAGCTCGCGCACGCCGCTCGCCATTAGCCAGACCTGCCTGATAAAGGACATTTTGCCAAGCTACGTCTGAACCTTTCTCGACGTACAACAGCTCTATTTTAATATATATATATATATATATATATATATATATATATATATATATATATATATATATATATATATATATATATATAACAGACAATAATCCCAAGGCATGTATAGGGGAAGTTGTTAGATATTATTATTGGGTAGAAAAACTTCTCCTATACTTTCTTTGGCATTATTGTCTGTTAGATCTCATTAATATTGTGTGAACACACGGGAAAAATGAGCCCTTAAGTATACGCTTATTTCCCTCACTCATTAACGAGTGTCTCGTACTGGCAGACTTGGTGCCTTAGGTTGTATACGAGAAACTATTGGTCAGCTGCCAGCTCGAAATAAGTTCACGTGCTAAGTGACGCCACACAGGCTCATAAAAGAGTGTGCCACATTCGCCGCCATGGCTACAGATGGCGCTGACTGACACTCCCACGTGTAAATTCACATATATATCTAATAAAGTGACTGGGAGGATAGCCGCTGTGGTAGCTCAGTGGTAGAGCATCGAATGCGTTATTCGAAGGTCGCAGTTTCGGATCCTGCCCACGAAAGTTAACTTTTCACCCACTTTTCTTTCTTCACATTCACATTACAATTGGTCTAATAACTTCTCCTATACTTTCCTTGGCATTATTGCCTGTTAGATCTCTCTAATATTGTGTCGAAACACGGGGAAAACGAGCCCTTATATATATATATATATATATATATATATATATATATATATATATATATATATATATATATATATATATATATATATATATATATATATTGTGATGAGGTTTATTCGCCGTTAAAGACAGCGACGAGACAGCGTGAAGGACCGTCCAGCGATGGACACAGCAACGAACCGAAGCACGAGCCGAGAGAGCCGGGCGTTGGCGATGCTGCTTGCTGCAGGCCCATCTTCTTCTTCACAATCGCCCCGCTGAAAAAAAGAGCCATCCTGGCGACCTAAGAAGTTTCAGGGAGAGGCTCATGATATGGTTTCAGACGGGAAACATGGACGATGTCACGTGCACGCCGGCGCATGTCATCCGATCGGGAAACTGACTCAATTAGGTAATTAACCGGAGAGGTTTTCTCTAAAACGGTGTAAGGCCCCTCGTACCAGGGGACAAGTTTTGATGAGAGTCCCGGAGTTTGGTATGGGAAGGCAAGCCACACGAGAGACCCTGGGGCATAGTTGGGATCCGGAAGAGAGGTGCAACGGTTTTCTTTCTGGCGTTGCTGCTCGTCCGAGGTGAACGCACGGGCGAGCTGGCGGCACTCTTCGGCTTGTCGAGCAGCATCGGAGATGGGTGGACATCCGGAAGCATCAGGACGATAGGGAAGTAGAGTATCAATTGTATGGGAAGGGTCACGTCCATAAAGAAGAAAGAAAGCTGAAAATCCCGTGGTTGTTTGTATTGCAGTATTGTATGCAAATGTCACATATGGGAGAACACGGTCCCAGTTGCTATGATTAGATGCCACGTACATTGAGAGCATATCACCCAGCGTGCGGTTAAACCGTTCCGTTAACCCATTAGTCTGCGGGTGGTATGTTGTCGTTTTCCGATGAATGACGTGGCATTCCGAAAGCAGAGCTTCGACGACCTCGGAGAGAAAAGCACGGCCTCTGTTACTAAGGAGCTCTCGAGGTGCGCCATGTCGAAGGATAAATTGACGTAAAATGAAAGAGGCGACATCCCGAGCGGTAGCGCTCGGTAAAGCGGCTGTTTCGGCGTAGCGTGTTAGATGGTCGACCGCCACTATAATCCACCGATTGCCATCTGATGTCAACAGAAGGGGGCCGTAGAGGTCAACGCCAACGCGATCAAAAGGCTTGGCAGGGCACGGAAGTGGCTGCAATTCGCCAGTAGCACGTAGCGGTGTTGATTTGCGTCGCTGGCAGTCAGGACAGCACTGCACAAATTTGCGTACGAAATTGTACATGCCGCGCCAGTAATAGCGATGGCGAAGGCGTTCATATGTTTTGAACACCCCGGCGTGGCCACATTGTGGATCGTCGTGAAGAGAAGCGCATACCTGCGATCGCAAAGTGCGTGGAATGACCAGTAGCCACCGGCGGCCATCAGGAGAGTAGTTGCGTTGATGGAGAAGTTGATCGCGGATGGCAAAATGGAAAGCTCTACGTCGGAGGGATCGAGATACCGGAAGGTTGGGCGTACCGGATAGATATTCGAGAAGAGATGCGATCCACGGGTCACGACGTTGTTCGGTGGCAATTGAGTCAAGATTTAACGATGACAAGTACTGGAGGCACGTGTTTCCGCACGTCGGATCTGGTGGCAAAGGTGAGCGGTACAGGGCGTCAGCGTCAGAGTGTTTGCGTCCACAGCGGTATACGACGCGAATGTCGTACTCCTGGATGCGAAGTGCCCATCGCGCAAGGCGGCCCGAAGGGTCTTTCAGCGTGGAGAGCCAGCAAAGCGCGTGGTGATCAGTTACTAGATCAAACCGGCGGCCGTATAAGTACGGCCGGAACTTTCCAAGCGCCCACACCAGAGCCAAACACTCTTTTTCTGTCACGCTGTAATTAGTTTCGGCTTTCGTCAGAGTGCGGCTAGCGTAGGCTACAACGTATTCTGAATAGCCGGGTTTTCGTTGGGCGAGGACAGCACCTAGCCCGACGCCGCTGGCGTTGGTGTGCACTTCGGTAGGAGCCGTCGGGTCGAAGTGGCGAAGAATAGGTGGCGAGGTGAGCAGACGGCGCAGAGTAGTGAAGGCAATGTCACATGCAGGGGACCAGGAGGAGAGGTTCACGTCACCGCAAAGAAGCTGGGTTAATGGTGACATGATGGATGCAAAATTGCGAACAAAGCGCCGAAAATATGAGCATAGGCCTACAAAACTGTGAAGTTCCTTCATGGTCGTCGGCTTGGGAAATTCTGCGACTGCTCGAAGTTTTGCTGGGTCAGGTAATACGCCGTGCTTCGACACGATGTGGCCTAGGATGACGAGCTCGCGTGCAGCGAAGCGGCATTTTTTCAGGTTAAGCTGCAGGCCAGCGTTGGTCAGACAAGTTAAAACCTGCCTGAGGCGAAGGAGGTGCGTAGGAAAGTCGTGCGAGAAAACCACGACATCGTCGAGGTAGCAGAGGCACATATTCCACTTGAGGCCATGTAGCGTATTATCCATAAGTCGTTCAAACGTGGCGGGCGCGTTACAAAGCCCAAAGGGCATGACGTTAAACTCGTATAGTCCGTCAGGTGTAATAAATGCAGTTTTTTGGCGATCGGCTTCCGCCATTGGAACTTGCCAGTAGCCAGACCGCAAATCCAGCGACGAGAAGAATTCCGCTCCGTGAAGGGTGTCAATGGCGTCATCAATGCGCGGCAAAGGATATACGTCCTTGCGGGTTATCTTATTTAAACGACGATAGTCTAAGCAAAATCGGATAGATCCGTCTTTCTTACGCACCAGGACGACAGGAGACGCCCAGGGACTATGAGATGGTCGAATGACGTCTCTACGAAGCATATCTTTGACATGATCGTTGATGACGCGGCGCTCTTCAGTGGAGACACGGTATGGTCTTTGACGCAGTGGCTGGTGTAGGCCGGTGTCAACATGATGCTTGACTTGCGACGTGCGGCCTAGTTGAGGTTGCGACACATCGAACGAACTCCTGAACTCATGCAGAAGATCCAGCAGGTCGGCATGTTCGGTGGGAGTGAGGGTGTCGGCGATGGCGCTGGAAAACGTATCCTTGGACGACTCCTCGAGGGCCGACAGTGATTTTGGGTGGTCGCAGTAGTCGTCCGGGACATCAACCAAAGACGAAGGGTCGAGATCCTGCACGCGGCCGAGACATTCTCCCGCAAGCAAAGTGACAGGTGTGGAAAGCGGGTTGAGTATGAACATATTGCTTCTTCCGGCGGCAAGGTCAATCGTTGCGAAAGGCAGCGGCAGAGCTCGACGACTCGTGAAGATATCGGAAGGCATAAAAAAGACTGTAGCGTCAGTGTAGGCGTTGCATGAAACTGGAACAAGTGCGAAGTTTTCAGATGGAATATCGGTGTCTTCATGCACGAACTTCGGCGGCTGATGAAGAGCGTCAAGTAATGGGACATCACAAAAGGGTGAAAACTCAACTTCAGCGCGTGCGCAGTCGATGACGGCATTATGGCGGGATAGGAAGTCCCATCCGAGGATGACATCATGCGAACAGACAGCGAGGACAATAAACTCCACAGTGTAAACAATGCCTTCGATGGACACTCTTGCAGTGCAGGCTGCGAGAGGCGTTACTTGCTGTGCACTTGCGGTGTGGAGTGACAGTCCCGAAAGCGGCGTCGTGACTTTACGTAATACACGGGAGACATTAGCGGAAATAACAGAAACAGCGGCACCGGTGTCTACAAGGGCGAAAGTAGAATAACCTTCAACAGTTACTGCGACCACGTTAGCAGGAGAGGGGCGAGGGCTTGAACAGTTCGAAAATGGCGCAGTTCTTGCCTCTTGAACTGCGTTGCTTAGTTTTCCTGGTCAGAAGGTCTGGGCCGGCGACGCATTGGGGAGGGCGATCGCCGACGAGGAGAGGGTGCGCGCGGCGTCACGAAGTCGGGGTCATTAGGAGGGGCATAGCGAGGTGACGACACCGGCCCGTATTGCGCGAAGGGTTGGCTGCCGGGTTGCGACGATCGGACATAGTCGCCGAACGTCTGAGGTCGACGGCGGCAGTAGCGGGCAACGTGCCCGGGAGTAAAGCAGGCGTAGCATATTGATCGGTTATCGGGCGTCCTCCAAGAATTGGCTACTGGTGGTGCCGCCCAAGGTGCAGTATAAGCAGCCGGGTGTGCGGGCTGTGAGCGCGAGGTGTAGGGTGGTTGCGGAAGCCTACGCACAGCGTCTGCATATGTGAACGGCGCTGCTACAGGCTGCATCACGTGCGAGCAGGCGACAGGAGGAGCCACAGGCTGCGCTGCATACGTTAGGGGCGCGGCCACAGGCTGCACGGCTGGCGGATAGGCGACAGGAGGGCCTACCGGCTGCGCGGCACGCTGGCAGTGGGCAAGGCTGGATAGAGGCGGCTCGTGGTGCACAACAGGAACAGCTTGGGCAACCTCTTCCGAAATAGCAGTGCGAAGCGGGGCAGGTAGACGGGTGGTGGCCTCGTGAGTGAAGGGCACTAGGGAAAGTTGGCGGGCGACTTCCTCACGGACGAAGGCTCGAACTTGCTGAAGCAGCGGTGAATTGCCCGGTAGGATGTCGAAACTGGACAGTGACTCACCACCATGCTGAGGCTGCCGAGTCAGAGTGCGTTGCTTGTTCAACTCGTCGTAGCTCTGACACAAGCTGACGACTTCGGAAACTGTGCTCGGATTTCTTGCCAAGAGCATTTGAAATGCGCCGTCGTCGATGCCCTTCAGGATGTTTTTGACCTTGTCAGATTCGGGCATGGTGTCATTCACACGTCGACAAAGGTCGACGACGTCCTCAATATAGCTGGTAAAGGTCTCGCCAGTCTGCCGAGAGCGGACGCGCAAGCGCTGTTCTGCCCTCCGCTTGCGGACAGCCGGCCGACCTAACACTTCAGCACATGACGTCTTGAAGACGCTCCATGTGGGGATGTTGTGTTTGTGGTTATTAAACCACAATTCGGCGATGCCCGTGAGATAAAATATCACGTGGCCCAGCTTGTCGGCTTCATCACCTCTTATTGTTGGCGCTCACCAGTTCGTAGTGCTCGAGCCAGTTTTCGACGTCGGTCCCATCCGCACCGCTGAAGACCTTCGGCTCCCGTAGCGTAGGATGGCCAGGGCAGTTGAACTGGAGCGAAGGCGTCGATGTAGTGGCGTTGGTAGTCATGACAAGTGGTAGCGTGCGGCTTCGCAGCTCCAGGGTGTAGCAACGGGGATTAACAGCACCTTCCACCAAATGTGATGAGGTTTATTAGCCGTTAAAGACAGCGACGAGACAGCGTGAAGAACCGTCCAGCGATCGGCACAGCAACGAACCGAAGCACGAGCCGAGAGAGCCGGGCGTTGGCGATGCTGCTTGCTGCAGGCCTATCTTCTTCTTCACAATATATATATATATCTCACTTGGGTAAAAGAATAAATGCAATGGCAACGAATTGTAATATTATCCGAAGCAAAGCCGGCAGCTCGTTTGAACGCAATTTCGTGCAACACTACAAGACGCTGGTGAACGAGAATGCGGCAGTTCCAGGGAGAGAAGCCGTTTTCGTGGTAGAGCCTCTTCGCCATGTGATTACAGCACGTGGAAAGGTTTACGAGCAACCTCGTAGAAGGGTTTAAGAACCAGTGATCATGACCACGACGTCGAAATCAACATAATTTCCAGTTGGTGTTCGAGATTGCAACACCCTGGTACACTAGAGAGATTTCGGGGTACTGCCTTTAAAAATCCATGATTTTGTACATACTCATACGATTGGGCACTCACTAGTGATAACAATTAGTATAGTTATATAATTGTTAAGGTAATTGACTCACTGAAAGCCGAGAGTCCCACAATAGAGAAAACAAATATCAGGAACACCAGGCAGAAAGGTGAAATCAGTAATAACGTCGTCAGGATGTTATCACTTTGCCTGCAAGGAGATAAAAAAAGAAAAAAAAGGTGAATGGCCATTATCACTTCCTTCGACTGCTCTGTCCACAAATACGCACACAAGCATGTCATAGTCAGGTAGTTGACCCGGAAAGAAACAGCAAACATGTGGTTTCGGTTTGGATTCAACGTGCTTTGTTTTTCTTTCAGTGAGTTCTCGTTTGGACTCAGAACTCACAGGGTCCAATCCAAATTCTGATGTGAATAATAATAATAATAATAATAATAATAATAATAATAATAATAATAATAATAATAATAATAATAATAATAATAATAATAATAATAATAATAATAATAATAATAATAATAATAATAATAATAATAATGATAATAATAATGATATTATTATTATTATTATTATTATTATTATTATTATTATTATTATTATTATTATTATTATTATTATTATTATTGCTGATGAGAGAGACAGCGGGTATATGTCGCTTGAAACGCAAGCAACTTGACAGAGGTCCGCAGCCACCACTACAATGTAAGTAGAGATAGCTCACGTGTTTAGAAAGAAAAGACAATCATGAAAAAAAAACACCTATTATTGCACACCGATTTCTCCAGAAAGTCGGATACATTCATTTCAGGTAACGAACCAGGTAGACCACTATACAGTAATCGATACCTTTCGGGCAAAAACGCGTTCACGTAAGTAGGCGCGAAGTAGAGAAAGATGGCTCTAAGTAAATATTTCATAATCATATGGTTGTTTTGGGACGTTAACCCCCACACATCATTTAATCATGAACCCAAGTAAACATTGCGACCTGGTCTAGTTGCCAGAGCTTCTAGCGTCCCCGATGCAAGTCAACGTTAGACATCTGGCATGACGGGCGAACAAATGAAGGGAAAAGTCAAGCTCCGCACCCATCCCAAAACTTTCTGCACTTCATGATGGTTCAGCGAACTGGGAGCGCGGGGGTTGCAATGCATCCTATTGCAATGCATTCCTACACTTAACCCGGTTCTCCGTTTTCTCCTTGCGCGAGGACGTGCTTTGTTATGTGGCGTCATAAACATTGGCGATATATGGTGTCCCGATTATGTCACGGTGACGTCATCACGTGATTTTTTTTTTTGCATGACTCGCACTGAAGCTGACGACAACGGTCCATTCGAGCGTTGCACGAGGTTTGTAAGACTATCACCGTGGTGAAAGTTTCTACCCACACAATAGATACTTGGCTCGCTGCATTGAAAATGGAGAGACTAACAGGTAAAAATTATGTGTCTTTCTATTAGGTTCGAGCCGATTTGCGGCCCAACAAGTAGCCGAAGACGTTTGTGGAGCTAGAACAGCCTTCCCAGCATGCCGTGGGGAACTGAAACCGGGCATGTATAGAGGAGAGGAAAAAGAACCTAAGGGTAAGCTCATGGAGGAAGAAAAAAAGAAGGAGGTAGCATGACGTCACACCATCAGCCTTGGCAAGCCAGTTCGTTTTGAAGCCAGCAGCGTCGGCCCAACACGTGACCAATCGCACCAAAATCACGCAAGCAACGAGACTTCAGCGTGGCACCCGGTAGCTTTTATACGAAACGCCTCTCGTACGGAGCAGACAGGCTGACTGACGCAGGTGGTTCAATAACGGAACACCACCGAGGATACTAAAACCTACCGCACGCTTTGACGTTTTGGTCATAGAGTTTCTTAAGATACACTAGAAACTGTGGCGCTAGTGTCTATGAGAGATGCAACACACGGCGCTTCAGTGAGCATGGGAATGATGGGTAGTACACCCATTTGTCTAATCTTCGTACTTCTGGCCTGCTTTTGGCTCCGTGTGTGTTCGTGTGGCTTGGAGCTGTTTTTTTCACGAAAACATAAGTTAGCAAATGTTTAGTGGTTGCGCTTCACAACCTTATTCTGTTAAGCTTACCATTTCGAATCAAGTCACTAAATTCAAAAGGATTCGTTTTTTTTTTTCTTTCAAAACGAAACCGTAACCAGCAATAAACGAAGCCGCAAGTACGATTCGCCGCCCGCAGGTACGAAGACTAGGCAAATGTGTGTACTACCCATCATTCCCATGGTCGCTGAACGATCGCAGCGCCAGAGTGGGAAACTGTGTGGTTTTGGTCACAAGCCAGCAGCGTCGGCCCAACACGTGACCATTTGCATCAAAATCACGCAAGCATCGAGACTTCAGCGTGGCACCCGGTAGGTTTTATCCGAAACGTGCTTGTTCGGAGCAGACCGGCCGACTGATAGCAGGAGGTTCAATAACAGATAACCACCGAGGGTTCTAAAACCTACCGCATGCTCTGACGTTTTGGTCACGTGTTGGGCCAGACACGGTGGGCTTCACTCGTGTGACGTCATGCTCCCTCCTTTTTTTACCCTTCCTCCACGGGTAATCTTCATTCCGACGCAATTTTTCGATGGCGTTAGTGAAGCGGCAATACCCTTCTGTATACATACATGACCGATTTCTGGCTTTGCAACACTATAGTGTCTCATCAAGTAAGTGTCTCTGAAAACATTGCATGCTCGACCTCCTCCCCAAATTTTCGTGTACTTACCACCACGACCTTTTTCCTGCTGTAATTTTACGAGTGCGAGGGAAAGAGAGATATAGAAGGAAATTCTCAGAACTTCTCTCAGAACTCAGAAAGGACGATTTTGAAAAACGTCCTTTGTCTCATCTGAAATGAATGATTAGCGCAGTACCGTTAGGAACAATTAAAAAACAATCAACAAATAACAACGCACGATAAACTTCGCGAGTGAAATCCGTATATCGGGTCCCGCCGCGGTGGTCTAGTGGCTAAGGTACTCGGCTGCTGACCCGCAGGTCGCGGGATCAAAGCCCGGCTGTGGCCACTGCGTTTCCGATGGAGGCGGAAACGTTGTAGGCCCGTGTACTCAAATTTGGGTGCACGTTAAAGAACCCCAGGTGTTCAAAATATCCGGAGCCCTCCACTACGGCGTCTGTCATAATCATATAGTGGTTTTGGGACGTTTAAACCCCACAAATCAATGAAATCCGTATATCGGACTCCGCTGGTGACGTCATTGCCAAAAGTTAGTCTAGGCCTCGAATAAATCGTGTAAGCCTGGTTACGCTATAGGCGTACCAGAAAGAACAAGCTAGGACGACACAGGAGGTCTCATTTAGAACGGACATATTTCGTTGGGCTGCACTTGTGTCGAAAATTGTTCTAGTTGCAGCATGCGGTCAAAAAACTCGGGAATGATTACAGTTTATTGGCAGGCCCTCTTTTAGAAAGCATTCTGTTCTTGCATTGAGCGGCGTCACCATTGGCGTTATTGGCCTGGCCGATATAGCAATGTATGTATAATGTCAACAGCAAAAGTTTAGACAACGTGCCGCTGCTGGATCTGATCTCGGAGGCCATGGCCGATAACCTCAACACCATTGTGCACGTAACGGTAGGTGGCGCAGCAATGCTGTTTTCCCGCACTGCGACATGCGCTGCACAGCCCGCAAACTTTTGCTGTTGACTGTGTATCATGCCACATTATTTGTCATTTCCCTGTATGACCGTATTTGATTGTGTAACTTGCATTGGAATTCTCCGTGTAAACATCGTACCTGCCAATTAAACCATAACACGCCCTGTCTGTAACGGATCCTTAACTAGCCGTATCGGCTACGGATTCATATGTTTTCGCTGATCTTTTTGTAAACACTTAATTGAAAATCAAGCATTCTTCTTCTTCGTCGTCTTCTTGAAGCAAACGTGGAGCAGCCAGTTAAGTTATGCCTATGCCAGAAATGTAATTTTCCACGTCTGATTCAGAATGAATGATTGTATAGCTTCATGAAATTTACGAATCTTTAAGTCACGTCTTGTACGCCGTACGGCAATCAGAGCTTTTAATAACGTCCCAGGTGCAAGGCGTCCGTATACCTGTATGACATTTCACGGTTCTTCTTATTTATTTATTTTTTATTTATTTATTTATTTATTCATTTATTTATTTATTTGTGTAGCAGATAAAAAACACGGGAAAATGCTTAACTTTTTCTTCGTAACTTTTGCCGCAAACCAGAATAAAATAGCGTAGTTTTTAACAAAACTACATCCAAATTAGATATGCCGGTTCTAATAGTATCAGTTTGTTGAACGCGTTGTATGTACACTGTACAACGTTCTTCAGTTGTCCATTAGTATGCATCACGTGATACTGTTCGTCAAAAAATCAACTGGCCGATGAAACAACAAACCTCCTTGCATTTCCTTCGTCAAGCTAACACACATTTATGTTTTGCGAGTCTTCCAGGTGTCATTATCCTTCACTAAACACTTAAGCACTGAGTGTTTACCACCAGCTTTTATAACCATGATGCATCACGTGACAGCGGTGTGACCATGGTAACGCGCACACCATTCGTTAGAGTAAGTGTTGCTTTTTTTTTTCCTCCTTGTCAGTGGAAGTTGTGTGCAGTGGCGTTTACCCCGTGTATGCGATGCGTACCCGCTTATGTCGCCCACAAGCATTGTCACGGATCCCGTACGTGTAATGCTCTAACGAGGACACTTTGAAAATGCTGGAGTTTCTGCGTCGACGTATTGTCGAAACGTCCTTTGTTGAATCCCACGAATTTGTGTCGACGTATTGTTGAAACTTCCTTGGTTAAATTCGACGAATATTTTTCGACAGCCTCACTTATGTGGGGCTGTCTTGTGTCGTCTACCTGAGTGATGTATGCCTCAGGTCTGTGCAAACTGTAAGCGGCGGCGTGTTTCAGATTTGTTTAAACTGTACGCGGTGGCGTGTTTCAAACTTGCGTAAACTCTACCCGGCGGTGTGTTTTATATCCGTGTAAACTGTACGCGGCGGTTTGTTTAACGAGTAAGACGTACGACGAGACTACTCACAGATGGCCACAAGGGCGAGAAATCCGATAATGATGGCCACCAGGAACACCCAAAAAATGACATTCACGGTGAGAAACGAACTGGATTTCAAGCTGCAACGAAAGGTATCACGGCACCAGGTCAGGAATTAAGATCCCGCAAGTGCGTCGCACCTGAGGCGGGGGTTGAGAATGTACCAGCCTTCTCGGGTGTAAATGGCGGACACTATTCTATCTATCTATCTATCTATCTATCTATCTATCTATCTATCTATCTATCTATCTATCTATCTATCTATCTATCTATCTATCTATCTATCTATCTATCTATCTATCTATCTATCTATCTATCTATCTATCTATCTGTCTGTCTGTCTGTCTGTCTGTCTGTCTGTCTGTCTGTCTGTCTGTCTGTCTGTCTGTCTGTCTGTCTGTCTGTCTGTCTGTCTGTCTGTCTGTCTGTCTGTCTATCTATCTATCTATCTATCTATCTATCTATCTATCTATCTATCTATCTATCTATCTATCTATCTATCTATCTATCTATCTATCTATCTATCTATCTATCTATCTATCTATCTGTCTGTCTGTCTGTCTGTCTGTCTGTCTGTCTGTCTGTCTGTCTGTCTGTCTGTCTGTCTGTCTGTCTGTCTGTCTGTCTGTCTGTCTGTCTGTCTGTCTGTCTGTCTGTCTGTCTGTCTGTCTGTCTATCTATCTATCTATCTATCTATCTATCTATCTATCTATCTATCTATCTATCTATCTATCTATCTATCTATCTATCTATCTATCTATCTATCTATCTATCTATCTGTCTGTCTGTCTGTCTGTCTGTCTGTCTGTCTGTCTGTCTGTCTGTCTGTCTGTCTGTCTGTCTGTCTGTCTGTCTGTCTGTCCGTCTACCTATCTGTCTATCATACAGACAAAAAATTATAGTACAACAGACGAAGCGCTGTAATGTTAGTACCTCTGCTTTCTGGGTGTTGTTATCGCACTGCTGGCTTTTAGGGGCGAAGCTAAGGCGTGGGTCTCTACATCCTTCGATATATGTAGTAGTAGCCCCACCACGGTGGTCTAGTGGCTAAGGTACTCGGCTGCTGACCCGCAGGTCGCGGGATCAAATCCCGGCTGTGGCGGCTGCATTTCCGATGGAGGCGGAAATGGTGTAGGCCCGTGTACTCAGATTTGGGTGCACGTTAAAGAACCCCAGGTGGTCGAAATTTCCGGAGTCCTCCACTACGGCGTCTCTCAGAATCATATGGTGGTTTTGGGACGTTAAACCCCACATATCAATCAATGTATGTAGTAGTAGTAGCTAGCCACCGGTGGCACATACCCGCTCTAGAGCGGGTATGTGCGACAGGGGATACGAGAAAGATGGTGATGGAGTGTTCACTACATATGGACGCACGGACGGACGCACGGACAAACTAGCAGCCGGAGGGACGCATAGATGAACGCGTGGACGTACGGATGGATGGACTCACAAACGGACGGACAGACGGATGGACGGACTTGCGGACGGCCGCATGGACAGGCGGACGGACGCATGAATCGACGCACGGATGGTCGCGCGGACGGACGGAAGCAAGAACGAACGGACGGACGGAAGCACGGACGGGCTGACGGACGCTTCGCCCTGCTCATCATCATTCACTGCGTGGATATGCTTTGATTTTTTAATAACTGTTTTAATAACGTCTTCTTGTCCTGTTTATGAGCGCGCTGAAAAAAGCTATAATCTCGCCCAGCTATCGTTTTACCGCGAAACTGTTTTGAATTACCAAAAGTCAGCTTGCAGAGAGCTTACCTCGGTCTTCCGTTCGCATCAGCTAAACATTGTGACAAGGCAGAAGAAACGGGGATGTGTTATGTTTAAGATTACAATGCATATACTCGACTATTGCAAACTATTTTGATTTTGAATGTGCCCGAAGACTGTCTAATTAGTGACACGCTACGATGAGAAAGGAAATACTTTCCTTATGGTATTCTCGTTTCACGCTTTTAAAACTCGTAGGATGAAGGATGCATAACTTGAGCACCACGCTGGCGCTCGGATTAGAACGTATAATTTAGTCTCAGCACCCATGATGCATAGGGCTATGTACTATAGGTTACTACGTTGTAAGCGATACGTTGCATGAGACTTGTTATTTTACAAAAAAAAAGAAGAGTGAGGTTCTTCAAAAAGATTAGGTTTGATTTCATCAGGACCTGTAACAGCAGACGCATCAGGTGATGTATAACAGAATACCCCGTGTTTAAACATTTTTTTTTTACATGGGCAGTTGAAATCTTCATTACACAACCAAATACTGTGTCATCTTTTATCGCATCATTGGACCCTATTCTAGCCTTTGCTTATGGGTCTAAACAGTTTTTTTATCTATCATGTTGGAATTGAAAATAAAGTGAAAATGAAATGAATGCTTCTTTCCAAAAAAAAAAAATGAAATAGTTGAATGGACGGTTCTGTGGACGGCGTTATCGCCAAATTGGAATTTTTTTTTTTTGATGGCTCGTAAAAGTTGGAGCGCACACTGCAGAAGATAATGTGTTCGATAGGTGCGCTTGTTGAACAAGAGATCATGTCTAAATGTGGGCTACACTTTGATGTCAGCATTGCAACGTCCTGTAAAATGATATTTGCTGCATTTATCATAGCATAAGCTTAATCAGGTCGTACGAATAATCTTATAATTGTTGGCAGTATCTTTTCTTTTAGAATCAGAGCTTTGCAGAGTAGTTTTTCTTTAATTTTCGTTCTGTTTTTACTTTTCTTTCCTATATGCACATTACTTAAGCTTCCACCTTCATGTTCATTTTCAGTCATCAAATTCATGCAAGATGCTGTGCAAAGGCACGCAGCTTTGTTAACAAATATAAAAATTAAGGTCGTGCCTTCTTTTTGGCAGTAACGTCATTCATTTCATAAAAGAAAGCGCTTAACATTTTGTATAGACTTACCATGTTTCTCCCACCCATCATCGTCTAGCAACGAAAGAAAATTTGTTATTTCACTAAGGGATTTGCAGCTATACACAATCCAAGCGATAGCCAACGTCATTAATAGTAGTGACAGAGACATACGTTCAGTGTCTCCCTCATCTTAAGTGCACTCGAATGCAGTAATCCGTGCGAACATCTAAAGTTTGTTAACAGAGCTTACTGCAAAATGGCTTACAGTTAGCTCAGACGCAATTAGGTGCGGCCGTGCAGATTTTCCCATGGACATTACTCGACACTACTGTTAAAGGGACACATGTGAAATAGTTGCTTAGTTTACTAGTTAGCAAATCAGTAAAGTAGTAAATCAGTTATCAGTAAATCAATTGATGTTCAAATATTGCTGTGAAAAGTCTGGTGTAGGTAATATCAATGCTGTTAATAGAAGAAAAAATCTATGTCAACTGTGCTTCACGTTTAAATTATCCACCGGAATGGTCGGTGGTGATGTCACTGATTTCAAAGATATTTATTAATGTTATGGCCCTACTTACTCAACTAAACTTCCTGAAATCTGGTACTGTTCCCCCAAATTTCAGTGTAGTTTATTTTTACCCATTGAAGATTATGTAGGCCCCAGTAGACACCGTCAAAATCTGTGACGTCACGGCGACTGGCGTGAAAACTTCAAGGAGGCATGACGATAGTTGTAGCACGAGAGCAGAACGACGACAAAGGAACACTCGTCTCCATAGTGTCCCTTTGTCGCAGTTCTGCTCTCGAGCTATAACTATCGTCATGCCATACCAACTAGCCCTACTGAGTTCGAGGAGGCGTTGCCGCATTTTATTTTTGCTGATTTTCTCGCTTACCAACTGTTTTTTTTTTCGTGGCAAGCGTGGTGTTTCTGCTTCCTTGGAAAAAAAAAACAATCGTTTTCTTCTTAATGTTGGGTTCTCCTTTTTTGTTAACATTCTTTAGAGACTTGACATATTTGCACCGCGCAAGACTACGTAGTTACGACGTAACTACAGAAGCAGAGACAAGGTCGGAAAGAGCGCTGACTTCAACTGAAATTTTATTAGCAAAAACGCTCGAAATATTTACTCGTGACAGAACATCACCGCGCAATCGTGCAACCTATTATATCATAGCAAGACTGTCATCATTTCATTATATATGGTTACAACACCACATTTCAGCGTGAATTCACAATTCAAATTCAATTCAAATTCAAATTGACAGTGCAATGGGTCTCTCAGTGCCTTATCATTATGAAGAGCAAGCTGTAAGATAAAGTAGTAATATCTGCAGTTTAACGTGCCAAAACCACGATATGATTGCGAGGAACGGCGTACGAGAATTTTCGAGAATTTTCAAAATTCTCGAGAATATTCGAGAATTTTGTCAGTGTGTTTGATCACCGCAGCCTTCTACACAAAGTATGCGAGCTTGCAAAAGAGTGTAGATGTGCCAAAGGTCTGCTGGTATATTGTCTAGCACGCTCGTTCGTTATTTTTGTTTGCTTTTTGTTTGTTTTCGTAATACCAGCTCTCGCTAGAGTAAGCTCCTGTGCAATGTGTGCGATGCCAGTGCGGGTCATGGAACACCAGATGGTCACAATTCAATCTCTATTACTGTGCCAGTCATGATCAAACAGTGGTTCTGAGACAAAAAAAACCCAATAATAATATCATTACCGGTAGAGCTAGCTGGTGCTGCCCACATATCGGCTTATATATAGCTGCAGTGCACTATCGACTAGCTGACTAGCTTTAAGCGTCGGTACGCTGATGTTCGCTATAGTTGGGTGAACGTTAGTTCGCTATTGGTTAGCAAAGAACAGGACAGTAGTAGCTATTCCTATTCCTATTCGCCGCTAAATTGCTATTCACCTAATTTCCGTACGTTGACTATATATAGTGTCGCCCGCTGCGGTGGTGCTTGGCCACTGGGGTGGCATCATAGCCGTAGAGGCTAAGTGCTATAGGTTCCCGTGTGCCGAGATTTAGGTGCACGTTAAAGAATTCCAGCTGGTCGAAATTAACGGAGCCCTCGGCTGTGGCGTCTCTCACAATCGCGTATAGTATTACTGGGACGTGAATGCCCTGACAATTATTATTATGTTATTAGTTAACCAGAACATCCACTTGTGAGTGAGCATCAGCTTATTGTTTCCGCGACCTCCTCTTGTCTTGTCGCCATTGGCTATCAGTACAAGTGAGAACGTTGGATGTGCGGACTTACCGATCGACAGTATGTCGAAAGTAGGCTTACCTGCGAAACAGAAGAACCAATGTCACATTTGCGGCACCAACAAGACAACTAACGCGGCTAGAGCGTGATAACGTGAGCGGGCTAACTCGATTCGAAGTCACCATACCAAAAGTTTTCCGAACACGTGCACTCCGTGCCCTGAAGGGGGCTCGTATTATATTCGGAGTATTATTATTCATTCCCAAGAGCAAACAGAGGGTTGTTTCGTATCTTCCATAGCCTTTGCGTGTCAAAACTACACTTCAAGAACACTACATAGGGTATCCAGCTAGGAAGGAGAAAGGAGAGTTGAGAGAATGTCAAGCTTGCCTCCCCCCCTCTCCTACCCAGGAACTTGTCAGTTTCGTATGTGTATACATACATGCACGCATACATACGAGAAAGAGAGAGAGGGGGGTCATTATACACCCCGCGAGTGCATTGAAGACAGCACTGCTACGTTGTCTCCGCAGTCACCCCTGAGGAAGGAACCAAGTCGGTGTCGAAACGTCGGATTTCTTCAAACCTTTTGGTTGGAGTCTAAATCATCTCCCAGTTTCATACCCAACCAGACAGACTTCTGTCGAATTTTTACGTTCAAGCACATGAACTGCATGAAAACTATCTAACCCCACTCACCGGCCCCTCGTCCATGGAAAACATTTCTCGCTGCCCTGCTGCCTATAGGATGCCTTGCAAATAGTTTCAAAATCAACCTATACGGGTTCTCACATGAAGCGTCCTTGGAACACAGTGCATGAATGCCTCCTGTAGAAAGATGCCTGTGATGTGAGTCCTAAAAGTGGTTCGCAGCAATAGAGTTTCGTACAATTATTCTATGTTCCCAGCCCTCTGCCCTCTCTCCCGTTTTCACCTCCCCTACAGAGAAGGGATGTCCCCAGCGAGCGCTCGTTGTGGTGGCTGCTCCAAACCTTTTTGTCTAGGAAATCAAACCAATTTCTGCTGCAGTCCAAGACAGCGTTTACATAACTTCTAGTAAAGTCTAGAAACATTCCCCCCAAGACGTCAATGACTGCGATGGCGTCCCTTCTGAGGTTACCGGAAGTAGTGTCGGCTGTGAGCGCCGCTAGCGGAGACTGTTCTGAACTACGAGGAACGTACGTCCCACCCCAACGTGAAAGCGATCGCAGACACTTAGTAAAGGAGACATTCACTGCAACATATACACGAGTTCGATGTCCAGTCACGGCTGCTGCGGTTTGATTGGACACGATATGCTAAAATAACGCCCGTGTATATTGAGGAGTGGATGCAAGTTAAGTATAAATCCGGGTGGTCAAAATTAACCTGAACACTACGAATACGTCCTGTCTCTTGACCAGGTATTGTGATAACAAGCAGACAGAAAGGGAGAAGGCAGGGAAATTAACCAGAACGACCTCCGGTTGGCTACCCTACATTAAGGAATTGGGAAAGGAGAATAAAATGCTGAGACAGAGAGATGAGGGAATAGAAGGAAAAAAAAGGAGAGAGGGGCAGTGAACACCCTGCCACGTGTGGAACTCCACCGCAAGTCAGGTGCGTTCTCGCAACTCCGTCGCCCGGACGCTCCCTGGATTTCGTGCCGACCGGTTGTGCGCCCGCGCGCTCCGCGCGCTCGCGACCTTCGGCGTCATCGTGGCTCTGGCCGACTGGGCTGGCCCTACGTCACCTCCTGTCGCCGACGGTCTTCGGTGACAGCGCAGCTCTGACCTACTGGACCTGCTCTACGCCATCTACAGACGCCGACAACATCTCTCGCAAGTGTACCCCGTCCTCGGACTCCAGTGACCGTGCTTCCATCTTTCCTGTCTCGCCTATCCCCTCAGTTTGTTGTTGCTTCTTCTTCCTCTTTCCTACACCTTTACTTCTTCTCTTTTTATCCCTCCTCACCCCCATCCCTTGTGAGCTCTGTGGCGGTGTCGCTCCTGAAGCAGACAATAACGGGGCTCACTTTTCTCTTCCTTTCTCTATCTTAAGAACCACTCGCAACTCCGTCGCCCTCTAAAAGCACAGAAGGGCTTTCACTGCCTTGCGAGCTGTCGAGAGATATTGTAATTTGTACAAGCAAAAACCCAACAAACTAGTTGACACGGGACGGTGCTCCAGCGTTCAGAACGCCGGTATCGCTTGGGAGTGCACGTGTCTTGTCCCGCGTCATCGGGTGCAAAAGCGATGCTGTTTAGCACATCGTATAGCTCTTACCCGAGACGGCCATTGCGCCCGGTGAAGGTCGACAATTATGTTATGGTCGGTCGCTTGCTTGCTTGCTTGTTCCTTTCTTTTGTGGCTCTCACCCACTAAGGGGGACTGGCCAAGAAGCCGGTGGTTAATGCAAGTCAATACCTTTAGATTTTCTAGACTAGGGGAGTATGATTACTGTGTTTTGACTGTGAAATTAATTTGGCGCAATGTAAAAAAAAGAAAAAAAATGGGGGGAGAGAAATAATAGAATTTGTTGAATATCTGAGGTGGAACCGTTATATGAAATCCTCCTGAAAGTTGAATCATTGCAGTGTATCAGCTAAACAATAGGTGGTAGTGTGGCTAGTAAAATTCGAGAGCTGATCGCTGACTCAGCAAGGTAATCTTTTCGTGTTATATATGAATTCGCGGAGAGCCCCGCAGATGTTCCTGTCGCTGTGTCCCAATGAAGTGGCCCCAAGTCGGTCGCAGCGGACGTCGCTGCAGACGATGATGATTCCACAGCCATGGCTCGTACCCACTCAGGGGGATCGGCCAAGAATCGATGACTTAAGTAATATATATATATATTTCAATATCGGAACCACCCACCAGAAAAAAGAAAGAAAAAAGAAAAGACACCCTAGGCAGAACGAAAGGAGTGCAATAGTTGTTTGTCACTCGTTCAGATAAGACAATTATTCCTTACCTTGAATAGGAATCAGCATTGTAAAACAATGCTCTTGTGTTCGTTGGGATTTTTTTTTCGCACGAATACTAATCACGCAATTAAACGAGCTTAATTATTTTACTTTCATTAAGGTACTTGCAAATTGCATAGAAAACGCTCTCGTGGCTGCAGACGTGCGCACTCTTCTCGTCTTCTTTTTCTTCTTGAGCAATGACTCTTGCCCACTACGGGACAATTTTTCTATGCCTGCACACCAGAATAAATGCAGACGTGTTCTCGGTCTGTGACAAAGCAGCAATCTAAATTTAAAATATTTTTTTTTCCAAGCCCCTCAATGCTTGGCCAGTACTCCAGAGGGATGTAGGCCAATGCATTATGATCTAAATCTACGCGTTTTAATGCGCTTTCAAGTAGTACATGGACCGAGGAAAGTGAAAGATGACACAGTGTGACGTACAGAAATCCGCAAGCTAATGTAATTAAAGTCTTGTTTTTTTCTTTAACATTACCTGGTTCTTGGGCAATCCCTCTGCGTGGGTGTGTGCCAAAGATACCGTCACGATTTATCTCGGGAGCACTTGCGAAGGATTGGATTGAGAGAGAGAGAGAGACCAGAGACGGGCGTGGCAAAACAAACACACCTTTATCTAAAAAAATGAAAAATAGAAAATACTAAAAATTAACATATCCCGCACAAGCACACAAAACTCGAATGTACAAGGAAGCCGAAACTAACAGTAAGCTACCTTATCGGACAGCTCAAGCCCTAGCCAGCAACTATCTAGCCAATATGGCGACTCAATACTGAAACGTTCTTGCAGCTCGTCGTGTTGTCACGTCGACTCCGTATCCTTTGCTGTCTCGACGATTAGTCGAGTCCGTTGTCGACTTTCACCGCGCGTTCCTAGAGTCATGGTCATAATCCGACGAACGAGTTGCTTGACCTCCTTGCCGGTGTCCCTGTTTTCATCGTTGTCTCCAGCCTCGCTAGGCTAGGTAGGCTTAGCTGGTCACGGACTTTCTCGAAGACTGGTGTGGGCCACCTCCACTCCGGCTTGAAGCGAAAGAGCTGTAGTTCTTCCCAGGAACTGCTGAATAAGGTTGCTGAACTGCTGAGCAATTAATAGGAACTGCTGAACAATTAATTCATCAGCTGTGCCGTCGAGAGTACTCATTTCTCAGTCGAATGAGTTCTGGCGATGGCATTAGGTGACGGATGGCATTTGGGCGAATGCCATTTCGTTCATCCGTGTGGCACCGCGCGAATGACCTTCAATCTGAAGGCATTATACGGTAAGTGCCATTTACTCTGCCCGTGTGGCACGGGTATAATTCGGGACCTCCGAGGTCCACGGCCCCTTCCCAGGCCTCCTCGCCGACAGAACCGGGTGGCTCTACTACTTCTGTCACCGTATCGACGCTAGTTTCCCCCGTCTTCGCAGCTCGAGGCCCCCACAGCACAGTGGCAGCTCATCCTTTGGGATTTCCCATTACGGCCTCTGGTCGCGTGCCACGAGCGCTCTTGTCCAATCTCGTACGTGAACGTGGTGCGTAAACGCACTATCGGGGCCTCACGTTCTTTTACTCATGACGTTGGCACCCCATTTTAAGCGCTTTTTCTTTAGAAACTGCTTTTGCCCCCCTCAGGGATGCAGAGTTCTGTTCTTGCTGCAGGGAAACGTTAGCACGTGAAGTACTTGAGGTGTATCACATACAAAGGAAGGGGAACGATTGCGTTAGTGTCCGGTCAACTATTGTACAAGAAGGAATACCTGTTTCTAGATAGCACTGTGCGATGGCTTTTTATGTTTGTGTTTTCGTGTGTGCAATGTGATAGTAACTTGCGCTGTGCCCCCTATTTGTGCGCATTTAAAAAGCATATATATTTGGGTGATGTAAGAAAAGTAAACGAGTTGTAAGTCTGGCGCCCCATCTTGTCTCCTTCTTTTTTGCTTGCGTGTATCACTTGTACCACAAATATTTTAGTATCAACTCGCCCAACGTCACACCCTACTAAAGAAGCAACTTTCTTTTTATTCGATAAAAGGTTTCTGAGCAAGTGGTTGTGATTCTCAGTCGAGGGCTCCAACTGGCCTTTGCGGCTCGCTGTGCTTGGTCGAGCAAAACCAGCTGGCGAAAACGCACTGTTCCATAAAAAAAAATAATTTTACTGTGGCGTCAGAACACAGGATGAAGAGTAAGTTGCTTTTAAATCAGCACCACCTCTATTGTACAGATCAGTTGAACGCCTTGACTTTACAAAAGAAGCTTTAGAAAACGAGCGTGATTATTTATAGCAACAATTGAGTTCTTCAGCATTGTAACCGCATTTAAAGACACCCGCGCAAAAGATAACGCTTAGTGCTGCCATCTGTCAACTTTATTAAACGCTGCAGCATTTCACGCATTTCTCAAGCAAACAGAGAGGGCGACACAACTTTTTTTTTGTTTGGGCTGTGAGTGTTGCACAAATAACTTGACAACATAAATGATGTCAAAAACTTTGCTGTATATTGACGATGTAGTATATTTATTTCAGATTTGACACTTTGTTGTGTAAAACTTCTGAAGTAAGTTTAGTTTTTGCGCCGCCTATTGTTGCTTTAAAATTTCTTTTGATAATGTTTGCCAGCTTCATCGGTAGATGGCAGTAGTGCTCTGACGCTCACTTCGGCAGGTTCCGGAAATTTTCGCGTGGGGTTCGGGGGACTGTAATGTCTGCCACGGGCAGCGAATATTTGAAGGTGCGTGAACTTGGACACAGGCGACATCGCAGCAACTCGGACCCACAGGCGACCGCCGAAGCTTTAGCCCAACTTCGCCTTGAAGATGGTGAGCCCTCGTTTGAACAGCCATCTCGCGCTGCTTCAGCGGCGCGCTCACACTAGTTTTTCGTCGGCTTCTTAACGGACTCGTTGATGCTAGGCTTAACTAGTTTTGACAGGTGAATCGGCGACTCGGTTTGTGCATTTCCCGACCTCCGGGTAGCACACAGCTGTGGTTTTTGCGAGCTGCACGCCGCCAGGTGCACGTTCGTGCATTGTTTCGCAGCTCTAGCCCCGCAGCGGACTTGAATTGATGCTGCGGCGTCTAGTAATGTGACGCCGAGAGCGGTGTTTATGTGTGTGTGTGTGTGTGTGTGTGTGTGCGCTGGTTCGCGATGTTTACAACCTGCAGCGCTCGAGTCGCTTCTGTGTTTTTTTTTTCTGTGTTTGCACTCTGGCCCGCTCGTATGTTGGCCGTCGTGGTATGAAACCAACCCAGCGAATGAGTTGCGTTGCAGACGTGTTTGTTCAATTCCGTTCGCGACAACTTCTTGTTTAGCATCTCGGAAGCTCGGCGTCTCGAGAAGCGAGTCGTCTTGTAAGCGCGAGCACCCTAGCGTCCGGTCTTCTAACTTTGAGAGGCTGTTATCGGCGTACATCGAGGCCGGATTCGCGGGAAAAGCCTCGGGTTCTTTTTCATCTTCCTACCTCACTAGCCTGTAACACAAGTTGCACTTGTGAGTGTACGGCGGGGAGGGGGGGATCTCTCAAGATAGTGGTGCTTTTCTGAGATATGCATTGCCTCCTTATCTCTGTCATCCACGCCTCGAGATAAAAAGCTCGCGCCGCGTAATCTCGGACGGTGACGCTGGCGAAAGTTTGCCGAGTATTCGAGCGAGTGCCTCATGATTCCCCCCCCCCCCCTACCTTTCCACTACAGCGGAAAGCGAAGTAAACAAGAAAGAAAGAAAGCAAAGAAAAACATAAATCGGCAGTTGGTTGTGGGGCTACTTGCGAGTCGGACGTACGAAGTTCTGATGCCTTGGAAAAAATAAGTGATGGAGTGTACACCGAAGGTTGTGTTTCGCGGAGATGTGGAGGAACCGGTGCAAGTCCGTCGTTGCGCCAGGAGGTGCCATCTGTATTCACTGTTTTCAGGTGAGCCGATTACGTGCAGCTGGAGATTTGCAGTCGCGATTAGGGCGGATACAGCGTCCTAATGTGTCTGTAAGAATATGTGGGTTCGATTTTGTTTTTCGCAGTATGAACTGGCGTACCCTCAGCTGAATGAATCCCTCTCCCCCAATCCAACACGTGAACGTTATTTCTAATATATATATATATATATATATATATATATATATATATATATATATATATATATATATAACCTGTACAGACAGGTCCAGCGCACGATTTGTTGGCTTATTGCCAGAAGTTATCGCATGTCTTTTTTGCACCTACCTGAAAAATGTCCTTACCGTTTCATCGCTTTCGTTTGTTCGCGCGTGGTCGCTACGTCGGACGTTGGCTAAACCCTCTCCCGACTCGAATTAATTTTTTTGTTTTAACTTGTTGCGCAACCTTGGACAGACGGGCGATTTCATTATTCGTGGGCGTCTGGCCAGCTATAGGCACATACCGGAGACTTGCGTATAAACTATTACGCAAGATGTGACATTAGAATAAGAGAGAGAGTTAGGCTAGTTGGCCGGTATTCATGTCGAAATACTGGCCGTGCAAGCAGAAACGCTAAAAAAGCAGTGAAGTTGCTTTGGCTGCTCTCTTGTGTTCGTGTGTGCATTCCTGGTCTTTTAAACACGTGAGGCGTGGCATTTTCGCACTTTTTTTATTTGTTTGCCTTGTTATGTCAGTTTGTTTGGACACATTTCGTGCCTGTGCATCTCAAGATCTTGAGCACTCTACGCTAAGGCTGATGCGCTTGTGAACGTGCCTTCGTGAGTCATTTTCTGAGCTCAGTAAATTCAAACTTGTTCTTCAGCCACGCGAGTCACAATCGTGTTGAACGTTAATGTAATAATTGCTGTGCTTTTGTGGCCCTAAACAACGTGATTATGAGGGACCCCACCCCGTAATAGAAAGCTCTGGAATTTTCGACAGTGGGGTGTTCCTTAACTAGGCATTTAAATCGGTACACGGACCTTTACTATTTCGCAGCCATAAGTTCTCCCCTGTCAGCATTGCTATGCAGTGAATTCCGTTGGATTGCGTACGCACAATGTAATTTTCGTGCTTGTTATGAGCACAGCACAAGAAACGCGCAATGGAAGGAACGCACAAAGGAAACCCTTCGGTACCCTGGTCTGAAGTGTACTTTTAGCCTTGTTTTTATTTTGTTTTTTATAGGATGCCTTACTGAAATGTCCATTTTTGCATTTGCAATAGCTTTGCCGCTTGCATTCACGATCACATGGGTATATCTTGTGGGTTTATGAAAATCAAGTTTACAAAAGCTGATATCTAGGCTAATATGTACGAATTTCTATTTCAACAGTCAGCACAATAGCAATGAAACAACAAAACGACCTGGCGAGCTTTGGTCTTGTCTCTCTTGTTTCTTCTTGTGTCACTGTCTTTTGTGCTGCCTGTTCAAGCATGAAAATAGTTTAATTTGCAGTCGGTGCTTGTTCTGTATTTCTTTTTGTTAATTTTATGCAGAGGCACTCCGCGTGTCATCGTCGATTAAAGAATGCTCTTAAAGCCTCCAACCTTGCAAGTCTGTTAGATTTCAAATTTTTGTTTTGAAGCTTTCCCTGCGCGTGTCTTTTTGTGGGACGTGAAGCTTGTTGCAATGGGCTTGCATACTCTTCATTCTGGCATGGTGTCCTCACTAATCAGCTTCATTTTTTTTTTACTTCATTTCAATTTTTCTCGTTCACTTTTCATCTTGGGGGAGGGGGTGGGCATATCATCGAAGCATAAAAAAAAAAGAGAGGGATGATGAGCTTGACAGCATGCCAAAGCCTTTTGTCTGACAACTCTTGTGTACCTTTTGCATCAGCCAGGATAGTAAGATCCTAATCTCGCTATATCTGCTTTGCTGGAGAGTGAACTTTGGTTTCTTCTATCAGATCATATTTTGCCTGTGCTTTTGTTCTAGGCGAATGAGTGTTTTGCTGCGATGTGCTCAGTTTCGAGCGATCGCTGCGTCGGGTGTATGAACAGTAGTACTTTTTGGTGCAATCCGGTGTGGGCAATTGCCTGTCTTTGAAGGAATGGTTTGTAGTGAGAAGACCTGATGTCAGTTATCTGGATGCTTATTTCAAACCCGGAAGAAACTTTCCTATCTCGATGTTTGCTGGGTTGCAACTGAGACGCTGTGGTGTTTTTTCTTCGTTCCATGTTTTCTTGTGTACACTGTTATAGGACTCTTGTGCTGACTTATTGTGTCTCGTGTTTTTTTATATCAAATTATTCCGCATTGGTTATTGTATTTCACACGCTTGCAGATATTGCTTACAATAGGTGATCTTCAAGCTCCTGTCAGCTGCAGTACTTCAGAGTTCTAACACATGCATTGCTGTGCTAAACTAATTATATTCTTACACCTTCCACTCTCAATTCCTCTACTGGCAATGTTTGAAGATCAACGGATGAGAGCACCGTTTGCTGCTTTACTTCATTACGAGCATGTAACCACCCATTTATCTTAACTCTAACATTAGTCGTTAATGCTGCTAGACAGGCTGGCTGGTTGGTTGTTAGGTGTCACTAAGTCACCGATAACTGCTGAATGTATCAAGCTCGCTTATGTTCATAAGCAACACACATGCAAAATTGTTTATTTTTCAAAGAACACACCTGCCGTGCTAATGCTTTTACTATCTTGTTTTTATCTTGTGGTTCTAAGCTGTTTCACAAATTGGAACACATTGTTGTAGGTTCGTGTGCTCAGATTTGGGTGCACGTTAAAGAACCCCAGGTGGTCTAAATTTCCGGAGCCCTCCACTACGGCGTCTCTCATAATCATATAGTGGTTTTGGGACGTTAAACCCCACATATCAATCAATTGGAACACATTTTATGGTGGTCGAAAGCCTTAAAGGGGATCTTGTGCGTCTATTTTCTGCACAGTTTGCTTATAAGCTTCAATAATTGCTCCTTTCCTGCTGCTTCCTACTATTAATGTTTTTCATGAATACCAGGGCTTCTAAGCAATTCAGCGGCTGTTCTTTGTGCATAGGAGCAAACATGGTGAACTCACAAACACGTTTTGCCAAGTGTCTAAACAGGCGTTATCCTGCGGGCTATACTTAAACTTTCCGAACTGTTTTCGACCAGAAGGTTTGCAGCAACATCGTGAGACCTTCCCAGGGATGTGAAGCCACTAACACACAAAAATAGCCCATCGATGAGTGGCGGTTATATATGGCCTTAGTTTAGGCTTCCTAATTAGCCTTGACCATCTGAATGTTGTTAGCTTGTTCGGTTCCAGATTCCAACGTTGCATTCACAGCTCATTGCATAGTTATGTTCTTGCATCTTTTTGCTTACTGTGTTATCGCAGTGTATTGCTAATTTGTCTTTATGCTTTCCAGCTGCGTAAATTGTACAGGCATGCTTGTTTGTAGATACTGTAGAAGTTTGCTCTGTGTGAGCACATTGATAAAGTTTGCATTTGTTGAAGAAGGCTTGCAGCCTGACTGCGGCAAGTGGGTTCTTGTTTTTTTTATAATAAAAACTCCGTAATTAGGTTGGAAGATTTAGCAATGTCTTGCGCATCCCACAACATTCATGAAATTGAATTCTTCCACTTTTAATTTATTATTTTAGGCAATATTGTTTCTAGACTTGGTGAGCTGGTACTGTAGCATCAAAACTGGTATTCACTTTGCAATTCTGTGCAACCGGCTCGATGCAGTGTAGTCTTGGGGGACCTTGTCAACGTGTCCCAGCCGTCGGTGAGCGGGACGTCTCCTTCCAGCTTCCTCCACAATCGTGCAGGTGCAGTTGTACGCATAGGAAAAAATTGTGGCTATCTAAGTGAACAGACAGGTGCAGCAAGCCCTCATTATAAATGCGAATGAATTTCTTAGTCGGGCTATGTCAGGCATCCGGTGTTGTCCGCGCGCCGGCAGATGTTATTTCTCCGCTCTCACTCCCTCCTTCATAGCGAGAGAGAACGATGTTTTGTTTTGTTCACTTCATAGTATTCTTTAATTGTGCACGCTAGCTACTGGTGCTGGAAATGCATACCGGGTTTCTTGTGGCAGAAAAACGCCACGTGCGTGCCAGGAACAGCGCTATTAGCTGCACAATGTAAGAAAATGAAAGCATTATTTTTCTAACGCTTGGCTTTCACGTGCGAAACACCGTTATGGACGCTACGCAATACATTCGCATTTCCTCGTGATTCCCTTCGAGGATGTGGGGGTATTTTTCTGTTCCTAACATAGTTGGCATGTTTTCACAGTCGATCGTTCCAAAATCTGCGAGTTTGAGAGTTTATGGACGTTCTGTACACATCACCCATCGTACATGGCAGAAATCGGTTATGGGGGTTAAGTTCGCGAAGGGCTTCCTAATTCTTTGTAGGTATGCTTCTTTTTGATAAACTGCAAAGCTTATTTGAGGTGGGAATAATGACACGGGCCGCCAGCTCTCATTTTGTGTGCGGACTGACTCAGCTACTGAGATTAGTAATTCGCCGTGACAAAACTTTGGCGCGAGTGACATTTGCCTGAAAACTGGCACCTACTCTGAAGCAGCGAGACTCGTTTACCGCGTTCGAGAAGCTATTCTGAGCAATCGACCTTTTGACAAGTATGCCGTACCCTGAAGAGGGTGTTTTCTTTTTCCTATGTGGTTTGCAGATTCAGCAAAAAGCGAGCTTTCATGTTTTCTGATGATATGGATATTCTGACCATTTATGACTACAGAATGCAAACTCGAGCCACCACATTGTCGCTCCACAAGTCCTTGTTGAGAATGTAAACATAATTTAGACGCACTGCGCATTCTGACCAAGATTGCACCCAACTGAAGAAGCATCAGACGCTTAACATTGCTTGGTTCTGAAAATCACTCCCATGCGCTTCCTAAATTCTTCTGAACAATCTTTATAGCTCGCTCCCATATAATGGGCCGCTGATGTAGATCAACGAAAGCAATGAAGCTCACGGTTGCTCGACTGTGCTTTCTTTAATTTTTTTGCTGCTGTAACAGGTGAAAGTTAAAGGAAGGGGGGAAAAGGATGTGTGCATATATGGCGAAAAAGCAGCGTACACGTTATCATTCATCGGTATGCCTTGAGAATATTCTTTATTCCTTCTTAAAGACCGACGTTTAGTCTGAATTCTGCAGCTGCTCCCGCTCCCAGTCTTCTGAAACCCGCGCCTTACCTTACTGAGGTGGTCCTTACCAAAGGGAGGGTTCAAGGGAGCTTTGAGAATATGTTGGCTCTCTCAAGGAGCTTCTTCAGATTAGGGGCCATGAAGGGCTCTTCCCGTAAGGTCAGGAAATAGTCTTAGGTAAGGAGCGTTTCAGAGTACAGGCCTGATAGCTTACTGTACTAGAAACTGCAGTGTAACTTGAAATGGGTTATTGAGACCAGATATAAGGCTCCTGGGGGCAATATGCCAGTGGCATCTCAGTGTATGCAGTTATTGATGCATTCGGGCAGGGTATTAAGTATGCTAAATGTTGCCTCATGTAACCTAACGTGCGCATGAAAGCATTGTTAAGTAGAGGAGTGCATCGCTGCTTCGTCATGTTGGTTCCTTCACTCTTTGAAAAAAAGTTAGTAATTAGTTAGTGAACGCGCGTGTTTACTAGTTTCCGCAGTACTTTATTACCTTTTGCGGGATACTTTTAGTAGCCACCAGCTAGCACAGCTAGTAACTTTAGGCGTTACTAACCAGGAAACCTTTCTTAGTGTTTTTAACTAGGCAACTACTAAGCCACCTACGTTGCCAGAGCTGTCGTAGATGCCGCAGTACATTATGCCATAATGGTGAGATTGTTAGCAAAATTTAGGCAAGCTCTATTTTTATTGACTACCTTGGAATGCAAGTTTCATGCCACGTAATGGCACACACATAACTAGAAGGGAACACGATGATGCATAGAAAAAAACAATTATCTTATAAATTCTGTGACTGCTAACCACTACGCGGTGTGCGGTCCCAAAGCAGGGGTATATATAGTCTTCAAGCTGCTGCTACGGTAGAAATCTGGCATTTCCAAGTCTTAAAGATTTACTTGGGCTCGCTGGGCTTAACCTCCTTGGTTTTAACAAGGAACTATTGCTTTGTTTTAGCAAGGGACGGTGCACTGCTGTCCCATAGTTAAGGAAATCGTTGAACACTTTTTCTAAACACACTTGTGCATGCATGCATGTTCTCATGATCTGCTCATATAATCATGTGAGTACAAGAATCAAATGCTCACATGGACTCATATGAGCATACCATATGCTCATATGAGTCCATATGGGCATATGAGATTCACATTTGATTAATATGTGAATCTGATATGATCATATGGTCATGTGGGCAATTTTCTACAAGTATGATGCTGGTGATGAGCACTTATACCACTGTAGTTATTTGACCTAATTAAAGGTCATTAATAATTTATGAGGGCCATGTGAATTCTTTTTTTATCCTATAATTTTGTAACAGAATCATATTGCTATGGCCACGCACACGAACATTTAACAAAACAGGCGTAAACCTCTATTTGCGGGTGTTACTAACAATTTAGTAATGAACAAACCACTCGGGTCCACACTATTCATTTACCAACTATGTGGTAACTTTAACTACCTATCGACGTAGTGCTTTTACCCAGCCTTTTAGCATTTGGGCTAGTGTTTGCTACGAGCCCAACGAGGTAGTGCCTTTCACTATGGTTACCTTTACTAGCTGCATTTACTAGCTGGTTAGTGGATTCTGTGAGAAGTAACGGGCTAGTAGTTAGTGAATATACCACCAACCTTTTTTTTCAAGTGTGCAGTTGTAGTTTGCAGTTGCAGTGATATTGCCTCCCTCACTTGAAATCTTGCCGTAATTAGAGCTTCCCAGGGAATGCGCCTGATATATTTGTAGACCGACCGTTCGATGTACTTTTTTTTTGTTCCGCTCATGTTCATTATTCTTCAATCTCACCGCCATTCCATTTGAGACAATGCCGGTGGTGGTTTGCCGGTTAAATAATACTAATGGATTTTTCAAGCTTCTTCACGGCTGCTCTGTAAGCGTGCTCACATAGTCTTTTCTCAGTTATTGCTAGAAATGTGTGCTTGCCTTTTTTGCGAAGGAGACGATAATATATGTAAAGTCAATGGAATTCGTGCACAGCTGTTAATTATGATTGATTGTAGGCAGTGTTCTTAGGCGTGCATGGAGGATGTATTACGGAGGAAGTCGCTCTACGCCTCTCGCATGGAGCTGGCTTTTTCCGCGGGTGCCTGTGGTGTTTTTGGTGGGAACTAGATTGGGTCGTTATCGGCTAGCTCGACATGTGTGCTGCTCACTAAACGAGCTGCTAGCTATCCCGCGTCTATCCAACCTGGTTTGATGTAAAATAGATACCAGCAAACGAAGGGAACGAATTAGTGGCGCCGATAACTCGGCTCGAATTTCGTGCCTCTCCTCCTGCGGCCTCGCCAATTTTGTGCTGTATAGCCAAGCGCTCTGGCGTACTAATAGAGGTATCGCCTTTAGTAGTTCGCTACTACGCGCCATCCCAGGCGTCGCCCAATCGGGGAATTCGCAGACTGCATGTTTGAAACGCGTGTGGGCGATCCGTTGTCCGCGTTCGTATCTTGCTTTATGATTCGGTGCAGTGGTCGCTGGGAGTGAGGAACTGTTGTCGGGCTCGTGGCGAACGTCTCTTGCTTGATAGCCGTAGCGTTGGGTTGGCTGCCAAGGAAATTGAAGGGAACTAAGCAAAAGGTAATGCTAAATCGTTTCTGGCGCACTTAGCCCCCGATATCGCCACTGTACTTGTGGTTCTCTGTGAGCGGTGCTTTCGATTCAAGTTTCCGTAAACGTTATTCGTGGTATAGAAGAAAATCCAGAGCTCTGCTATGTCGGATGAAGAGGAACAAGTTAAGCTTGCGTGCCAGAAGTTTTTATTTATTTATTTATTTATCCATTTATTTATTTTCTCCAGTGGACCGAAACTGCTCCGACGGATTTTCCCACCGGTAGCTGCATTTAACTAGCCCTATTAACTGTCCTAATTCAACACACTTGTACATGTAGCTTTGGCCGCACTGCACGGAACTTTTGAGACCCGTAGGTTTTGCACGACAGGTAGCTGCGTCAGAGGTGCCCGGCGATTCGACAGTGTGATCTTTTTTCCTTCTTTTTTAATCGGGCTCTAAAATGAAGCACCTGCCACCGGCTCTCAAGGGACTTTCGCTGTGGTTTTAAAGCGGCTGGTCTTTTTTGGCATCGTGTTTAGGTTAATTGATTTTCTTTACGGTTTATTTGGTGGTGGTCTCTCTCTATTACTCACGCTGCTGGGGGACAGTCGTTTTTCATTGTCTCCGCAGTTCGGAGCTGGTTTGCTCCCATTAGCTGCGGTTGCGACGCTGATTGGAGCTCTTAGCTCTCCCCCTGCGCTACTGCTACGGGCGGCGACCATGGCTTGGAGGGCTAGTAATTCGCATTTACGCTGTCATTTCTCAAACCGTCGCCTCTCATACTTCGCATCTATCTATCTATCTATCTATCTATCTATCTATCTATCTATCTATCTATCTATCTATCTATCTATCTATCTATCTATCTATCTATCTATCTATCTATCTATCTATCTATATATCTATATATCTATCTATCTATCTATCTATCTATCTATCTATCTATCTGTCTGTCTGTCTGTCTGTCTGTCTGTCTGTCTGTCTGTCTGTCTGTCTGTCTGTCTTTCTTTCTTTCTTTCCCTCTTTCTTTCTCTCTCTGTCTATCTCTCTGTCTATCTCTGAAATTCCACACATTAAACTAGTATTCGTTTACCAACGTCGCGGCTGGCGGACCTGCTTGTGATCGACTTTCACCAGAGACCTGTCCCATCAGTCGGGCCGCTTTAGTGAAGGAATTGTTTTGTTTGTTATTCGAGTCATGTTCGTTTTCAAACATTACTTCGGCCGAGCAGGTGTAATCGAAATCGAAACCGGAGATATTTTGTTTCGTTAGGCAGGGGCAGCGTCTGGTAAGATCCCCGCGTAAAACCTTGACAGAACGGAACTCGTATTACTCGGAAGCATTGGCTTCGTCTCGTTTCGCAAGGCAATTTCGGAGGAAGCACTTTGTCGTTCTGTCGTGTGCTGGGATAAGCGAGCCTTATAGTAAACAGCTGTCGCGCTGTGAAAACGAAAACGAAATAGGAAGAAACGTAGTTTAAATTATAGTAAATGAAATTTCGCGTCGGTGTTGCTTCCGCGTAGGATTTCCAGTCAATATCATCCGGTGATATTGCCGTACCTATATCGATTTTTTTTTCGTGCTCCCGTATACTGCACGCTTATATTGAAGCTGTTTGCGAGCAGGATTTAGTTATTTCGTCAGCTATCGGGTTAATTTCAAGTTCCCTCAAATCTTAAGGGAAAAAAACGAATTACTTCCCCCTCCCTTCCCGGTAACCCTTTCAGATCTTCCCTTTTATGTGGGTGAAAGAAGGGGGTGTAAGGGGGGGGGTGCTGCGTGAATTCTTCAAATAAATCACGTTTGCAAGGACGGCGCGGAATTTTAAACATGGACGAAACGAAAAAGGTTTAAACGTGCAACATGTGCTTCTTCCTCCTCCCCCCCCCCTTTTTTTTTCTTCCTCTGTTCGTTTTGTCTAGCTTTAAAATTTTGTACTGTTTCTTGGCAACATGGTAGGCCGGGATTAACCCTCCCGGTTATTTCACAACTTCTGCGTCACGTGGCTGTACGAGGCTGCTGCTAAAGTAGCAGGTGTGGACGTGTGTAAAAAAAACAAAAAAAAACACGGAAGTTTGAAGGTGTCGTGAAAGATAATTAAAATTCTCGATTGCGAATTTCCCGGCCTCAGTAAGGATTACACATACCGATTCGGAAAACGACTGTCTAAAATAATTGTCTGATAATTACTATGTCATGTACAATGCTGTCGCCGCCCACGTTTGTCGCATATTCGATGTACAGCGAGAGCTCAGCCCCCTCCCCCCCCCCCCCACATATCGCGCTTTCTCACCAGAGGCCTATGAGGTATTTTTAAATGAATGAATGAATAATGAATTACCGCGATATTCGCAACCTTGACCTTGTTTACGAATTTACCGAGGGTATAGCGCCTACGCGAGTTCGGTCAGGCCTTTTCTAAAAGTCTCGCCGAAAATGAAGAAACGCCCCCCTCCCTCTCCCTCCCCGCCTTTCTCATCCTCGTCCGCTTTTGCATAACAATCGGGTTCTCGCGCTCCGTTGAAGAGTTTAGACCGTGTGTTGTCGGCCGTGAATGATGAACAGGCGGGGTTGGTGGGGCATATCTACAGTGGTGGGTCTGGCGCATCGCGTTGGGAGTGTAGAAGCACGTTTACTTTGGAGAATCCGCTTGGGCGGTGGAATGCATTCGAGATTTTTGAGCTGGAACGGCAGCCGGTTGGAGTTTGAAAAGGGGTGAATATCTTGGAGCGTCATTTTCAAAGTTATGAGGACGTGCTTGTTATTAAATTAAAGTTTCTTCAGGTATTTTACATGTCTTACATCAGTGTTTGTTTATGTCCTCTACAGTTTGCTTCATTTGTCGGACACGCATATGCTTTATTGATTTCATCGCCTGCGCAAATTTTCGCTCATTTATGTTTTCCTGTACATGTTTTGCACGTGGAAACTTATTTATGCTTAATTTCTTATTGACTCGTTACTTTACACTGAGCACTGTGTTATTTTGGTGGGTTTTGGGTTTACAGGGGGCAGGCGCTTTGCCAGGCTTTTATGCCTTTTCGCCGGTACCCTACGCAAATTGTACCTTTCTTCTTTTTTTTTGTTTTTGCCTGAAATAAACTTCAACTTCATTTGTGGCACGTCTCAGGAAAGAGTAAAACAGCAGTGCAGTTTAATGAGGAGTGGGGGTTGGGGGGGGATATAATGCAGCAGAATGCAAGACATGCAGGCTCGGAGGAGGGGCTGGGGGGTACGTACACAGAAATGATCAGTTCTAATTTTTGCTGCCCGTCTAAATAAAGTTTGTCTGTGTACAGGTGATCTCAACGTTGAAGCAAAATCAGCGTCGCAAATTGAAAGTCAGAGCCTCCTGAATGACTGAAGCGTATCAAGCGCTAGTTTTAAATGAGTACTGACATGAATGCTAACCATTTTTGGGGTTGTGGCTATAAATGAAAAAAAAAACTGGTGTCGAAAATCCCCAAAAAGAATGTCGTAGGGCTATACAGGGGTATTAATGATACGTTGAATGTATGTTTAATTCCGCGCTTTTAAAACAGTACACGACGACGAGTTGAATGTCGCGCAGAGAGACTATGACGGAGATTTCGGCAGTTAAGTTTGCATGCAGGCTGTAAAGTTCTCCAAGCAGTGAACTGTGTTCAATCCTCTCGATAATGTCCTTCGCGATCGGGCTGGCTTGCAGATGCCACGCGAGGAAAACATCAAAAGTATAGTGTTTTGTACGTGTTGTCTGGCTTCGGTGTGTGGAGAACGTTGAATAGTACACGTTATGGAAACGAAAAACGCCCCCTTTTTGGGGGTGCTTCAAAATACCGTTATTACTCATTTGATGCGTAGAGCAAAGGTGGTTCCTTGTGGGACATAAAAGGGAAATGAATGTTGGGGTGAGAGAGGGGGCGGGAGCGGCTCTGGCTCTGTGGGCGTAACGTCATAAACTAGGTGAACGCTATTAATTTGTTCACTTGTTATTTTTTTCACAGTTAGGGATAGATGTTACCGGACTGACAGGTGGCCTTCCTTGGGGAGAAGGGTAGTGAAAAGAAGGCAGGATGAGAGAATGGGTTGACAATCACATGTTTGAGGCGCTGGTACACCAGGCACCGGTAGTGCTGGGAAAACCTCTCAATGATACTTAACAATAGTAATAATGGTGAAAGTGTATTCAGGGCCTCGTGAGAAAAAAGTTCGTCTTATTTTCTTAAGACTGCTGTGTTGCATCCCCCCCCTTCCTGCCCCCTTCAAGATGTATTGATTGCCCCATCAATTTCTTTCTCATGCCAGGCGTGTTGTCTTATCGTCTACTACAGATTTCGCCAGATTTCTGCGGAGGAAGCTTTTCGTTGTCAACCTTCGACGTTGTGCGCTGCAAAACACCGAGCGTGCGATGCGGTGAGAGTCTCGGGTAGTCCGTACGTGACTTTCTGAAAAGCACCCCTCCCCCCTTTTCTCCCATTTGTTTCTTTTTTTTCCTTTGTGTTCCCGCTCATCACTGTCACTCCCACTTCCTGTCACCGGCGCTTCTCAATCCATTAAAAGAAATCGGTTTTGAGGAAAATATAAACGACGTTCGTTGGGCGGTGGTAACACGATCTCCGAACAAGTGCTTCTCTCTCGACCGCTGTTATCTTGCGATCTCGTGTGTCATCTATTCCCACGTTTTTTTTTCCGATCCCCCCCCCCCCTCCATCACACTTTCCTTAAGCTTTTAGATGAAAAGTACAAGTTGTTTTGGGCGGGGGGCTGGTAATACGATATCCGGAGGACAAGCGTTTCTCTCTCTCTCTCGATATTCGCTGTTCTCTTTCAACCTCGTGTTGTATCCTCCGTGCCAGTGTTGTTTTCTGACCCCTCCCTCTCCCCCCTCCCGCTCTCACACACCTACCTCGTTTCGACACATCCTGTCAGCAGGGGGCGGCGCCGTCATGTCGTTGTGACTCGTCGTCTCGTTTTTGCGAACGAAAACGTTTTCTTCGCGCATCAAGATGCGAGAAAACTTCCAGAGTGCGCAGAGAGAGAGCGAGAGAGAGAGAGAGAAGCGTGTCGTGCGAATATATGATGATCATCATCTCCCGGCGTTTTCGCATTCATTTTCTCACTGATTTATTCGTTTCATGCTCGTATCATGCAACGTCTTTTCACGCCGTATTGATGCCGGAACATTTTTCGCTGCTCGAGCATCCGGGACACGTCTTTGTCGATTTCGAATTGAGCGTGTAAAGATCCCGCGTCTTTTATTGTTTGTTTGTTTGCGTTTTTCATCTCTACTGCCTTCAGAGGTTGCAACATGACCGAATCTTTTGAAAACGCGTTTGCTGCATAACTGCAAACTTGCTTCTGACGAAAGAGGGCGTCTTCCAAGATTTATCTTTATCTGTTTCTGCATTTGCGTTTTCCCCCTTTTTTTTCTCCTTTTCTCCTGTTTTTTTTTATTTACGCGAGGGTGTATTCGAGCTTGCGAACGCGTTGTGTTGTGTAAGTTCAGGACACGTCATGCGTGGTCGAATTTTTTTAAGTTTAATTTTTCTTCTCTCGTTTGCACGCGGAGACGAGCCTTGCGTAGCGAACTGTAAAGTTTGTGGTGCTTACATGGGAAGAAAACTGGTTAAGATCGTCTTCCCTTCCACTCAAGCTCACTCGTTAGATTAAGGCAACTCGATTATAGCTCGCGATTCAACTAGGTCGATTGACTTGATTCGGGCAGCGTTTGAGGTCGGTGCAGGGGCCCTGCAATGTTTTTTTTTTCTTTTTCGGTCGTGTTCACCAGCGCGGGTGTGGAGGGAAGGGGGGAGGGAGGTATCGAATACCGAGAGGAACGCATAAAGAACTGAAAGGATTGATGCGGGACAACACAAGTTCAAATGCCAATGAATTGCAATGTCTTCAAGTGTCACAACCTGCGCCCGTCTCTTTGCTGAGATGTACTTAAAAAAAAAAACTGCTTAGAAATCGGCATTCCAACTTGGCGTAACGGTTTCCTTGCGTCGTGCAGTAGCACTACAAGTGACGAAAAGCGAGGTGCCCAATTTGTGTCGCAGAGCCTCTCGTAAAGGGGTGTAGTGGCACCAATTTCGGAAGCTGGGTTTACTCATTCACATACATCTCCTGTATACAGGGGAAGCCCTGAGCAAGAGTGAAGCTCAATAAATGAGGAAACGTTGCGATATCGTGCGCAAACGTGTGACGGGAAGCTCGTGCCGTATCGCAACGTTTGTGTTCTGTGTATAGGAACCTAAACTATCCAACGCACTGTTGTAATAAATTTTTTTCAGGATGCAGTCACGCTTACCAGCGTGGTTTCTAGGCGGTAGAGGACTTGATTTTTCTTTGTCCGACACGGTGGATCAGTGGCCGTGCGCTGTTTGGTTGCTAGCTGACCCTAAGGTCGCGGGTTCGTTCATTGCCGGGGTGGTGTAATTTCGCTGGAGGCGAATTGGTATAGTGTACCGCGTGAGGCCAGTGCACGTTAAAGAACACCGGATTGTCTAAATTTTGGAGCTCTCCAACTCGGCGTCTTTCATTACCACATCGTGGTTTTTGGAACGTGCAACCTGAGGTATTATTGAGGATTCTGTCTTTCATTCGACGGAACAAAACCTGAGAGAGAGAGAGAGAGAGAAAGAGAGAGAGAGAGAAGTAAACGTTTATTTTGAAACCGTGCCCCGAGCAATGCCCGGTGTCACCCCGAGATGGGAGTGCTCCTTAGTCCAGGAACCCTCTGGCTTCTACTGCCCTCTTGGCCCTGGCGACGAGTTGTTGTGGCTCTTCCAGGTCCTCGAGGGCGAGCTTCGCCTTCCACGTTTCGGTTAGGTCTTCGTTCGTTCGTCCGTCCTGCTTCGTTATCAGTCGTGTGTTGTTGCAGATTACGTCTGGCAATACACTGGCATGAAAGAAGCAAAACCTGAACATTTTTTTTTCGCGTCAGTATACCCTTTCGAGTGAGTCATCGAAATCGGCCCTTACAACACTGGGCAAAGATTGCGGTGGCGTCGCGAAAGTCGCCACGGTCGTTGTACACAGTCACACTGGTGAAAGAGCTGCTCGTTTTTATTGACGAGAACGCCAAGGACTGCGGGTGGAGCGAACAAGATGGGTGTCCGGGACGTCTCAGGCGAATACCTCTTCTCACTTCCGGTTTGGCGTCTGTGTGTACAGAAGTGCAGAAGTACGGGGGTGCATCGTTCGGTTATTGCATACGCATGGTAGTCGAGTTTTCTTTGCGTTTTTTTTTTTCAAACCTGTTAACGTTACGTGTTTTTTTCTCAATCTCGCTACTGCGTTGTTGTGTAAACATTTGCGTTCGATAGCGGGGGCGCGCTTCCCTTGGGGGAGGTTGCCGTGGAGTGTCGTCATTGGCGGCTTTCGTGCGTAACACGCCCCTCCCCCCCCTCCCCCGCAGATGGCCAGAAAAAAAGATAAAGAATAAAGTTCCGCTTCCGGAATTGCGGTCGTCTCTTCGCGGCAGGGCCGCTGACTCAGACGCCGGTCGGCGGCTTCCACTCAGGCTTCCGTCCACTGTGTGATGTATTTATTGCCGCCCTGTCTCTTGTCTGTATACGCGCCGAGCGGATAACCGTGGAATATTCTGTTTGTGCGCGCCCCGCCGCGGTGGTCTAGTGGCTAAGGCACTCGGCTGCTGACCCGCATGGCGCGGGTTTGAATCCCGGCTGCGGCGGCTGCATTTCCGATGGAGGCGGAAATGTTGTAGGCCCATGTGCTCAGATTTGGGTGCACTTTAAAGAACCCCAGGTGGTCTAAATTTCCGGAGCCCTCCACTACGGCGTCTCTCATAATCATATAGTGGTTTTGGGACGTTAAACCCCACATATCAATCAATCAATCTGTTTGTGCGCGTTCTTGCTTTCCGACCGCGTGACGCGCATGGGGAAACGTGCTTTCGTGACGTGTCGCCAACGTGATTGACGTGCAGATATCGTGGATTGCTCCGCGTGACACCTAGCTGTTCAACGAAAACTGAAAAAGCTTGTTGCGGTGATTGCAAAAAAAAAAAAAGGCAGTGGCTTAGCTCAGCTATGCCAGGATATACGTAGCGTTAGCAAAGGTTCAGCTGGTTATTCTTAGCTTTCCAGATGTAATGCTTACAGCTGTTCCAATGACACACACACACACGGTATACGTATTATGTGGCACATGTTATATTTATTTTGCCGGGCAACTGCCTCGGGATCCGATGAGTTAGGCTTCTCCGCTCTACTGCACCGTTGAGCAGCATTTGCACCCTCCTTCTCCATGGCTATACCACTGTGGCAAACGCCAGTCAGAGGAGGCGCTATCAAGCGGTCCAGCGCAGTGTCAGATGGCGACTGCACGGGGAAGGCGCGCGCGTCGGCGTCCATATGTCTACCAAGGCTATGACGGCACTCCTCTGGAAAGCGCACACCGGCGGCGGCGGCGAGTCGCGCGCGGCCGCGGCCGAGTGCGAGGGAGGTGCCGGCTCCGGTGCGTGACGTCACTGATCGTCTGCGCAGCGCATCGAATTGCGCGCACACCGGCGGCGAACCGCGTGCGGCGGCGGCGGAGCATCATTGCGCATGCGCAGACCAGTGCCACGCGAAATTGGCTCAGCGAGGCCAGTGTAGCTAACGCTACAAAAAAACAACAACAACAAAAACAGTCAAATCTTTAAACGCATTCATCATCATCATCATCAGCCTGACTACGTCCACTGCAGGACAAAGGCCTCTCCCATGTTCCGCCAGTTAACCCGATCTTGTGCTTGCTGCTGCCAATTTATACCCGCAAACTTCTCAATCTCACCTGCCCACCTAACCTTCTGTCTCCCCCTAACCCGCTTCCCTTCTCTGGGAACCCAGTCAGTTACCCTCAATGACCAGCGGTTATCCTGTCTACGCGCTACATGTCCGGCCCACGTCCATTTCCTCTTCTTTATTTCAACTATGATATCCTTAACCCCCGTTTGTCCCCTAATCCACTCTGCTCTCTTCTTGTCTCTTAAGGTTACACCTACCATTTTTCTTTCCATTGCTCGCTGCGTCGTCCTCAATTTAAGCTGAACCCTCTTTGTAAGTCTCCAGGTTTCTGCTCTGTAGCTAAGTACTGGCAAGATACAGCTGTTATATATCTTCCTCTTGAGGGATAGTGGCAATCTACCTGTCATAATTTGAGAGTGCTTGCCGGATGTGCTCCACCCCATTCTTATTCTTCTAGTTACTTCAATCTCGTGGTTAGGCTCTGCGGTTATTACCTGCCCTAAGTAGACATAGTCTTTTACAACTTCAAGTGCACTATTACCTATCTCGAAGCGCTGCTCCTTTCCGAGGTTGTTGTACATTACTTTCGTTTTCTGCAGATTAATTTTAAGACCCACCTTTCTGCTCTCCTTGTCTAACTCCGTAATCATGAGTTGCAATTCGTCCCTGAGTTACTCAGCAATGCAATGTCATCGGCGAAGCGCAGGTTACTAAGGTACTCTCCATTAACTCTTATCCCTAACTGTTCCCATTCTAGGCTTCTGAAAACCTCCTGTAAGCACGCGGTAAATAGCATTGGGGAGATTGTGTCCCCCTGCCTTACACCCTTCTTGATTGGTATTCTGTTGTTTTCTTTATGAAGCACTATAGTAGCAGTTGATCCCCTGTAGATTTCTTCCAGGATGTTTATATATACTTCATCGACGCCCTGATTCCGCAGTGTCCGCATGACGGCTGATATTTCTACTGAATCAAACGCCTTCTCGTAATCTATGAAGGCTAAGTATAGTGGTTGGTTATATTCTGAGCATTTCTCTATTACCTGATTGATAGTATGAATGTGGTCAGTTGTTGAGTAGCCTGGTCGAAATCCTGCTTGTTCTTTTGGGTGATTGAATTCTAATGTTTTCTTTACTCTGTTAGCATTTAGCTTTGTAAATAGCTTGTATATTACAGAGAGCAAGCTGATCGGCCTTGTCATCTCCTTTCTTATGTATTAAGATGATGTTGGCGTTCTTCCAAGACTCTGGTACTCTTCCCGTCAGGAGACACCTCGTAAACAGGGTAACTAGTTTTTCTAACACAATCTGTCCTCCATCTTTCAGCAGATCTGATGTTACCTGATCCTCACCAGCAGCTTTGCCTCTTTGCATGCTCTCCAAAGCTTTTCTGACTTCTATCATTACTGGTGGGGTGTCATCTGGGTTACTACTAGTTCTTATAGTATTAAGGTCGTGGTTGTCTCGGCTACTGTACAGATCTCTGTAAAACTCCTCCGCTATTTTAACTATCCTATCCATATTGGTAGTTATTTTGCCTTCTTTGTCCCTTAGTGCATACATTCGACTTTTGCTTATCCCAAGTTTCCTGTTCACTGCTTTGACGCTTCCTCCGTTTTTTTAGAGCGTGTTCAATTCTCTCCGTGTTATACCTTCTTACATCGCATACCTTACGCCTATTAATCAACTTCGAAAGCTCTGCCAGTTCTATTTTGTCTGTTGTACTTGAGACTTTCATGATTTGACGCTTCTTAATTAGGTTCTTCGTTTCCTGGGAAAGCTTGCCAGTGTCGTGTCTAACTACCCTGCCTCCAACTTCCACTGCACACTCCGTAATGATACTCGTCAGATTATCATTCATTGTATCTATGCTAAGGTTGGTTTCCTCAATAAGAGCCTAGTACCTGTTCTGCAGCGACACTCTGAATTCCTGTACTTTCCCTCTCAGTGCTAGCTCATTGATTGGCTTTTTGCGTATCAGTTTCTGTCGTTCCTTCTTCAAGTCTAGGCGAATTCGAGACCGTACCATTCTATGGTCACTGCATCGTACCTTGCCAACCACTTCCACATACTGCACGATTCCTGGGTGTGCACTCATTATAAAGTCTATTTCGTTCTTATTTTCGCCATTAGGGCTCCTCCATGTCCACTTGCGGTTTTCTCGTTTTCGGTAGAAGGTATTAAACGCATTGTGATATAACAATTCATTCAAGTGGTGACATTTCCCTAGTGTGACAAATTCTATGGGAATCGCTGCTCGAGGTGTCGCTGATCTCCTGCCGCTTTAGTGAAAACTGATTCTCGAACTTAACCTACTTTGGCTAGTGCCAGTTTTTTTTTTTAATTTCTTCCTCATGTACTGTGCAATGTCGGTGCACGTCAAAGTGCACCAGATGGCCGAAATTTCCGGGGCCCTCAACTGCGGCGTCCGTCATAATCACATAGCTGTTTAGGCATGTTAAACCCAGAATATTTTTTTTTTTCATTTATTCTATGAACCCCCCTAGCCTGACGAGTTTTCGTCGAACTACGTGAGCTGAATTTGTAATACCTGTTACAGTTATGCGTCTAAAATTATCAATAAATATCTAAGGGTTAGCGTATAACTAAAAGGAACTTGCGTGCCTCACTCGGAGTCTTATAAGCGGGTGAATAATTAAACTACTAACTAGCCTAACAATTTGTAATGAGTAAAATGAAAAAAAAAATCCTGACATTAGCAACTCTGTCCTCATTTTTTTCGTGGTGCTGAACTTTGGTTGGTTTGCTATTTTTTGTTCCTTTACTGGTCATTTCAGTATCACTGTACTGCGCATTAATTATTAATTTCCGCTGCACTTATAGTTTAGGATTTGGTAGCGTAGCATCTGTCGTCGATAACGGGTAATAACGTCATGTGTACGTTATTTTTGTCGAGTGCCGTGTGCACACAGGCATTACTAAACAGTGTCCGCCCCCCCCCCCTTCCCGCTCCATCTACCTTTAGGTCTCCCTCTCCCAAACTGACACGTGTGGGAGAGGGAGACCTAAATTGCCGTTTGTCCTTTTGCGGGGTTGTACAGCCACAAGGGGTAGTTGCTCATGAAATTGATGGTCGTTTTAATCGAATGCCTTCGGTAAACCGCGTGTCATGTATGACAGTCCTGTAGGTAATGTTATTATCATTGTCAACACGGTCGCAGTATGCCGTGCACTACAAGTCATTGTTCTGATAGAGCAAGTGAGGCTTGGTCGCGTTGACTTTCACTCCTCGTGTGTTTCTGAAGTAAAAAAAAAGATAATATTGTTCATTGTTCCCTGCCTCAGGTTCTATGTCGTCAGTGGACGTGAACACGTGCGTCTGTGTTCGATTGTGATCGTGACTTGGTTTTGACTTTTCCAATATTCGACAATGGCGTGGTGCACTGAAGAAAAAAAAATACAAGGTGCCGGCACGATTTTTCATGGTAGTTAACTTTTTTTCTCTCTCTCTCTTCTTTTGTCCGTGCTCTTAGCGCTACGGTTCGTGCGCCGCGATGCCTCTGCCACCACCATCTATACATATCTATTTTTTTTTCTTCTTCGGTTTTGCCTCTTTGAAATGAAGAGGTCAGGGTCGCTTCGAAATTGTACGTGAACAGTGTGATACGTGCGGGGGAAGGGGGGGGGGGGCGCTTTAGTATGAGCGTCGCCGTGTTGTTGCCAGTTTTTGTAAACTGTGCAGCGAGCAGCCCTGATCGGGCGTATTACCCAAATGGCCTGCTTTCTTTCTTTGTTTTTTTTCAACCGTCGCTTTTCGAGCGGATACGTGTGTGTTACTAAATAACAAATCCTGGTTTTGGCGTAGCTTCCTATTTTTTTATGTCTTGTTTCTCTAAATAAATGTCACTCGGTGTTTGCCACAGTGTCCGCACTGGCATGCGCTGTATTCTACAGTCGGTCTCCAAAGTTTAGAGACCACCGAGTTCCCCAGCAATTTGTGAGACTGTATTTGGTCGAAATGTGAAGTACTTGATGGGGTTTTTTTAAAAAACAGGGCGGAGCCGTTAAACTTTTGACGTTGACGTGTGCACCAACGGTTCGAGATCGGCAGATGTGACGTAGTTGGTTAAAGCAACACATCAACTGGTGAGGTCGGTGGTTCAAGTCCCATTGCAGTTATCGAACCCAACGGTTCACGAGGTGCATTGATTCTACAAGTTGAAAGCGCTCTGAGAAAACAAAGCAAGATGACAAATTTAGGCTTGAATGAACGCATTGTTGCTGCTGCCTACATCATTCCACATTTAGCCCGTGCTAGCCAACATCAGCAAACACTGGTAGTGCAAGTAAATCGAGTACAGTTGGAACACCTCTACATTGAAATGGTCCGTACGAGGAATGAATCCTTACGTCCCAATTGTAATGAGCGATAGAGTGTGCGACCTTGATAACGAACTGGTCATTACAACGAAATCGTTTGAGAATCTGCTTGCACTTCGTCGTAAACGCGTTTTACTGTTATTAATCGTCCTACATTGTAATACAATGCGTGTGGAACATATGCTCGTGAAAAAAAATATATTTTCGATATGACTGGTATCTAAATGTGGAGGCTGATCACGTAGCAGCTCTGAATCGTCTTTTGAACCGACTAAGCACGTATGTTAGTCGGAACAGGGTGGTATGTTAGTTGGAACGGTCGAAATGTGCTCTCGGAAATTGGCGTTCCACTTTCCGGCGGCCTTTTCAAAGCGGATTTTTTTTTTTCGCTGATTGCGTCCTGAATGCCAAATGTTTTTCTCAAGTCAGTACGAAGCTCCTTGCTGCCCAAGACGGCCGTTTCCTGGGTGCTTTAATTCGCGCCGTGCAGCCTTCGCTTCCCGTCGCTAGATGGCGTAACGGGCGGCGGTAGCGCCAGTTTCGGTTCTTTTCTTTCTTTTCCTTTCCTGCTTACCGTCTGGCTCGCTCCAGCTTCTTACAAAGGTGTAGGGATGTTTTGTTGTCACTTTTTTGTTATTTTTCTGTTCACGTGGTTTCTCTCTCTCTCTCTCTGTATTTCTACTGCACGGATGTCGACATGCCTCTCAGCCTCTTCTGCCTTGATCGTCTGGCCACGCTGGGTGCGCGCGCGCGCGCGCTCCTGTCGTCGTCTGCTCGCTCGTTGCGCTGTTGTCGTCTGCTGCTCGCCGAGTAGCGTGGTTCGGTCTCGTTTCGGCGATCTGACGCCGCGCCGGTGTTTTGCCTTGCGGCGCCGCCTGCGTTCGTGACGCTGTCGTTAGAGGCCGACGACTACGCCGAATTGTGTCTGTGTTGCGCGGCGTTTTTTTTTTTTCCCGAGGGGTGCGAATCGCCCCGCGAATCACGGCCAAGCCTACTATTCTTGCACGTTTCTTGAAAAAAAGAACGGAAGGGTGCCACCGTCAAGGTTGCGCAGCAGTGGGATCGAGGCGGATGAGAGAACAGTGACCGCCAACGAGACCTTGAGAAAGAAAAAGGAAGCAGGACATAATCTCGAGCATCATCGTCTTCAAGAGTGCGCATTGTGTGCTGGTGTGACTAGCTGGCGTTGCCACGTTTGTGCGCCGGTTTGATTGCGTGGTCCGTCTGCTGGAACGGGAGTGGTCGTCTGCTGGCGCCGTAAGTGTGTCGGCCTGTCTGTGTGACGCGACATGCACATGCGTCGGAGTGGAACGCTACAGCGGAGCGTGCGCGGTAGCTAAGCCTATCACCGAAGCCGCCGCGCGCTATCGCTATAGTGTGAACGCTGCGCATGTGTCTCATTGCCTCCGTCCCTCGCCGCTGGGTGCCACTTCGTCTGGATCGTAGCGGTTTGCAGTCTGCCACTTCGTCTGGATCGTAGCGGTTTGCCGTCTGCTCGCCCCGTCTCTGAGTCGGCTGTCTCAGTCGTCTGCTGCTACGCGTTGGTGTGCGCGCGATAGCTACGCCTTTCGTCGAAGTCGTGCGCGCGTTGACGCGGTAGTGTGAACGCCGCCGCGACGGAAGCGTGCGCTTGCTCCCACGGTTCTTTCACTCCGTTATCGGTATCTCAGATGCCCTCCGGATTTCCGCTGCTTCTTCCTGGTCGACCGTTCCAGTTACCGTCTGTGTCACGAGTGTCGTGTGCCCGCGGTGAGTGATAGAGCGGTGCGATTTCGCGTAGTCCTCCTTTTGTTGTTCGTCATTGCCGAGTGCTAAGAGGTAAAGGAGGGAGCCCCGCAAGCGGCCCTTCCTTGCGCCCGGTCGTTGACATTTCGAAACTCGTGTTCAAGAACTCCTCGTCCATGACTTGCATGCTGGTGGAACTGCCGCCACCCGGAAGACCTGAACTGCCAGCGTTTGTGAACAACGGCAAGTGTCGTTTTTTTTTTCTTCCCATGTACCTAGTGTACCGTAGTCACGGAAGGGAGCGCAACATCATTTTTCGTTTAAATATAGTGATCGCTTTGATCGATTGCTCGTGGTAAGCGCGTCATGTTGAAAACATGGCTGCTAAGGTTAATGTTGGCTTTGATGTAACGGTTCGTGTCAGAATCGCGCCGACATGACGCAAACTGTCGTATCTGTAAACCTAAGTATGTGCGTTATATTTATCCCTAAATATGCGCGTTCCCCTACTTCGGCATTTCTGATGTACTAGTGGGTGAGCTTGTGACAATAACCCACAAATAAGCACTGCAATCGATGGATCAGTTCAGCTGTGACAGATCGGCGGTTCACTTGGGGAACTTCAGCGGTTCGTGTTCAGTAGCGTCCGCATGATAGGCCGTATCGCAGTCCACTTGTGTACGTGCAGCTTCTGTGTCGTGTGTTCGTGTCGATAAGTGAACCTAATGTACAATATGGCGGGGATGACGTCAGCGACTACCGTCCTTGTCGGTATCTCTCCCATCACTGTGACGTTATGGAGATGATAACAGCACCAAAATAGCGTAATTTATACCTTACGAGGCATGCGTAACCAAATAGTTCAACGTAGCGAACTCTCGGGTTATAACTTGGTGTTTACGCGCTCATGGCGTATTCGACATTGATGCGGGCAAATGTAATCGTACGTGCCAAAACCACGATGTAATTGTTGGGGACGCCGGTGGCGTGGCGCTCCGCGAATTTCGACCGCTCGGATTTCTTTCAACGTGCACCCGAATCTTCAGTATACAAGCACCTCTGTCATTTCGCCTCCATTTAAATGTAGTCGCACTGGCCGGGATTCGATCTCGCCACCTTCGGGTCGGCAGTCGACGGAGCACCGTATACCCACCAGGTAACCGCGGCTCGGCTGGCGATGCGACCATAGTATTTTTATGCTGTACTCAGTATCGTCCACCGCAGTTGTGGTGCGGTCAGTGCTTGAAGGCCAAACCCCATAAGCGCGACAATGTACGCGACGTGAATCGCCTTCGCGCTTATGCCTAGTTCACACTGAAACATCCGCTTTCTACAGCGACCGAAATTCCCCTGCCGCCGAAACACAGCGTCGTTCGCACTGGACACGCCCCGCGCCGCCGAATATGCCATCTACCACGGGGCGAACGCGGGATGGATGCGCTGTCACCCGGTTGTTGTCGCGGCTCGCAAACGCTACTACGCTATCCGGTGGTGTATACTTCGACGATTCTCGTACGCAAGAAAAGACAGTACTGCTTACTTTACTGGCAAGTGGCTGTCTTGTAATGCACGAAGAGCAGAAAAACCACCGACGCTAGCGGCGTTGGTGGGTTCGTTTTGCTCTGCAAGACCACAACAAGCTCGGTCACGCCAACAGCAAGCTCGGTCACCTCTTTCACGGAATACGGAGGCGAAGTAGGCACAGAGTAGGGTAAACTCCCGTTGGTTTTAACATTCAGTTACGTGCACTGCGGCATAGCAAACGAGTAGGGCTTGGCCGCCATTTTTCAAAATTCATTGACTAGCGCTCCTATTGGTCCGCGGTGACCGATTCGGCGGCAGACGCCGCAAAAATCGGTCCGAGAGCGATCGGCGCGGAGAGGGCCCTTTCGGCGGATCTCGCCGCCGCCGAACCGGATTCGGAGCACTTTCGGCGGCCGGAACGCTCAGTGTGAACGCGGCCTTACGGTCGCTTTCGCGGGCAAACCTCATTCATGCGACGGCTTCGGCGAGCCAACCCTTGTACGTAGATTGAGCCCCGCACGCATGTAAATAAAATCCCAGGTTGTCGGGAGTTTCTGAAATCCCCCACTATACGCGGCGTCCCTCGTGGCAAAATCGTGGTTTCGAGTCGTTAAACCAAACTAATATTATGATGCAATGCCGTCTGTGGCGTTACGCGAAGTGCGCGTGACATGGTTGGCCTGCCTTCGTGATTTGAATTTAAGCGGATCGTGCAACCTACCCGTTGTTACTGTTTGTTGCTTGTCGTAACGTGTCGCGTATACCTATGCGACTAACAGTAGGGAGTTTTAGAATACCGTTTGCAATCGCTGCGGGCGTAGCGGGTGCCGTATGAGGTTTAGAATAGCGTTTGCCCTGCTTTTGCAAACCGCAACGCACGATCGCAGCGACACCGTATAGCCTCGAAATTAGCGCTTGCGTTCCGCGAACGCGAATGCTGACTCGCGTTACGACGCATGCGCAGTGGCGGCGACCACACCGCTAGGGCTCGCGGTGCGCTATTCTAGAACTCCCTAATAGCGCTTACACTGCGCTAAAGTTTACGTATAAGCATCGCTGCGGAGCGTATCTACCGCGATTGTTGTTTTGACATGGCTATTGTGTTGGTTGGCTGTTCTGCTGACCGCGCTTGGCAATGACTTCGAAATTCCAACGGACGATGTGATGCGCGCACCAGGAAGTCTGGAACATTACACGTCACGGAAAACAAAAAAAAAAAAGTTATTTCTGCCTTTTTGTTTCATATAAAGTACGATAATTCGTACGAGGAAGAGTCGGTAATGTTATCACTGTTCAATCACGTACCGGTGTGCTGTTAAATGAGTGCTGGGTTGCAGGGGCTGTCTAAAACATATTTTCTGGTAATGAATTACGGTTGTATGCTAACTTATTTTTGAATTTTTCTTTTGAAAGATAGCTCACTGAAATGTGTATATATATATATATATGTATATATATGTATATATATATATATATATATATATATATATATATATATATATATATATATATATATATATATATATATATATCTTCGTCTCCATTATTCATTTAATACAGTCAAATTTCTTCGCTATAGAAGTGTTTCGAGCACACTTTTTAATTTTATGAGCGTCAACCTTCGGGCAATGACTTCGCTTTCGCCTCGCAGCGACCAGCTTTTACAAATATTTATTATGAGTGAGCGCGTTATGCCGTTTTTATTGTATGTCTTTCGCGATCTATAATATAATGGCCCTGTTCAGGTGCCCTTTGATTCCGCGCATAATTTTTGTGACACGGTATACCTTTGAAACAGTCGCGTGGTTTTTTTCACCGGTAATTGTATTGGTGCAGGCTTTGTGGTTCGAAATCTTTTGGTGCAATGATTGTAAAAGGAACACGGATACCAGACAGACATAGGTAGGCGTGTTCTCCAGCGAACATGAGTGGTTTTCTTCAAAAATAGATCGAGATCTAATACTGCGAGCCTATACGGCTAATTTAGCGTATTCCTCTTTTTCTGGCTCGTTACGGTGTCGCAGTCGGTGCAGCCAGATTCGATGCTCGTACGAGTAATTTACCGCCTATATTGGCCCCATTTTATTATGCGGGCGTAATGCGGAACGGTGGGTTATTTAGCTATTTAGCAACGCTGGGCTACGTAATTCATTCGGTAACGTTCGAATGCTTTGCCAGAATTGTCGTTCGTATAGGCCACGCTATTGCCGCTGTAGCGGTCCAAATTTGACCGCAGCGTCTTTCTCTCCCTGTGTGTGTGTGTGTGTGTGTGTGTGTGTGTGTGTGTGTGTGTGTGTGTGCGTGTGTGTGTTATCGGGAAAGAGAGAGAGAGATACTCACTTCGGCTTTCATCAGAACAATCGGTAGAGCTCATATGTTATCATTAATTTACCACCGTTTTTAGTGCCACTAAATATTACGGTATCGGCTTCACGATGACGACTGTTGGCTATGGCTGTATATCTGGCTCTTTCCGTTGTTATAAACAGCGCCGTTCTCGTCCTGGCGTGACATTGAAAAAATGAAAATGTTTCCTTGCGTATCACAGCCGATACGTTCATATAATAATCTCGCTGGAACGCCTACGCCCTGCATTGTGCGCAGGCACAAGTGTAATAACAAGTGTAGCCGATCGTATGAACAGCGATTTCGCAGTATCCGAACTTCTGTTTGTGACGTACGGACACGTTTGGTTGGACCACTTGGATTACTCACTCTTTCTCACTTGCTCACTTCACTGGTTCACTCTCATTCATTGATTCGTTTATTCAGCCGTTTAGTGAATAAATCGCTCACCCAACTCGCTCACCAATTCACTCCCTATTCTTTCACTCACTCACCCGCCGGCTCGCTATCACTCTCACTGTAGATGCTCTTCGTCTGATCTGCTTGTCCTCGAATGAGTTTCGCTTTTCTCCGCATGCATCGTATATGGCCTTGTTGTCACGTTGTCCTTACTCCGCCGCCATGACATGAATCTGTTTTTTGTACCGCTTTTTTTTCTTCTTTTCTGCGTGCCGCGATAGTTTCCTCGGCGGTCGCTGCTGTCTGATGGACGGCACTTGTGCGACGATGCCTCGAAGGCTAACAGCGATGCCGATACTCTGGTTGTTCAAAAAGAAAAACAAAACAAAATAAAGTGGTGTGCACGTGTGCGGCGCGAGCAATGTTACGCAGGTTTTCCTAATGGCGTGCATGGAATAGTGTGGGCATAGTTTCTCAAACTTAACTAGAAGGCACTCTGGCGCTGCGATCGTTCAGCGACCCTGGGAATGATGGGTAGTACGCACATTTGCCTAGTCTTCGTACTTGCGGGCGGCGAATCGCACTTGCGGCTTCGTTTATTGCTGTTTTTCAGTTTTGTTTTGAAAGAAAGACCAGACCCTTTTGAACTTAGGGACTTGATTCAAAATAGTAAGCTTAAAAGAATGAGGTTGGGAAGCGCAAACGGTGAGCATTTGCTAATTTATGTTTTCGTGGAAAAAAAAAACAGCTGCAAGCCACACGAACACACATGGAGCCAGAAGCAGGCCAGAAGTACGAAAATTAGACAGATGTGTGTACTACCCATCATTCCCATGCTCGTTGAAGCGCCGTGCGTTGCAGCTCCCATAGACACTAGCGCCAGAGTTCCCTCTAGTAAGTATTGTGGGAAACTCTATGGGTGTGGGTACGGCTGCCATATTGTTGCCCGCCAGGACGCCTGCACTGCGACACCAGCACTGGCCGTGTTTGCTGGGGGGCTCCGTATACTTGCGTTTACACGAGTCGTAGTTCTGATCTTCCCGCATCGGCTGGTTTTATCGTTGATGGAGAGGGGAAAAGTCGCTCGCTCCGAATGCGCGCCGCGCAGTCGTCAAGTACACATACACTGATCAGGGTTGTATATCCAGAATTTTTTTTCGTGGCACCTCCTTGATTAAGAGCAGGGGTTGACTAGGTAGACAAATGGTCATTTTGTGCTATGCATGCATGGCAAAGAAAAAAAATAAAAAAATTCTGGGGTGAGGGAAGGCGATGGCATGAGCTCGGAGTGCCACCCCACGATTACACCCATGACACTGATATGACAGTTTCCCGTCGAACACTCTGAATAACCACTTGACTACAGTGGTCGATCGTGTGGCATGCGCGCGTTGGCGCCGTCTTTACCTACCTAGCATGTGGTTAGAATGTTCGTCGTCATTTACGCTGACGGCCTCTGTATATATCTATAAAATAAATAATAAATTTGAAAGACTGAAAAAAGAAAGCGGCTGGCCACTCTATACAAGTGTGTCCGACCGTTTGAGCGTGTATAAATCCTGTGATGTCACTTCTCGGTTGGTGACGTTGGTCGGTGACTTTGCTTTGCCAGTCTCGCGCAAGCTTATTGAGATTGATTGATTGGTATGATGTGTGGGGTTTAACGTCCCAATACCGCCATATGATTATGAGAGACGACGTAGTGGAGGGCTCAGGAAATTTCGACCACCCGGGGTTTCTTTAACGTGCACCCAAATCTGAGCACACGAGCTACAACATTTCCGCCTCCATCAGAAATGCAGCCGCCGAAGCCGGGATATGAACCCGTGACCTGCGGGTCAGCAGCCGAGTACTTTAGCCACTAGACCGCCGCGGTGGGGTAAGCTTATTGAGAGAAAACAGCCACAATACCGCAGTGACGTCGATGGTGGGCGACGCACCGGCATCTCTCATCTTCGTGCGTGCATCGTTTGACTCTAATCAGTTTCAGTCGATTAATTGCGGCGTCTACAAATGCTCTTCTTTTTTTTTCGTTCCCTCCGTGTATCTGTCCGCCGCTTAGCGAGCTTTAGAAGGACTGTTTCTTGGTGTCTTTTAACCCTGCAATGTCCACTGTATCATATGATACATTGTATGATACCTCAATAACGCTGTTAAAAGCTACTATAGGTGTCACGCACGATAAGCAGCTATTGCAGACTTTTGACATGTTACGAAGAAGGTGCAATGACTTACGTATTATACAGTATTTATTTCTAATTAGTACTAATTATGTTAAAAGCGAAATTTAATTCATATATTTCTTAAAATGAACTCTACTAGGAGAGTGAAAACAGTCACCGTTTTTTCGCAAATTTTTTTTGAAGGCATAACTGTACCTGGCAATTACAGGGTTTAATACCCGTTTTACGTTGCCGAATATCCAAGTGATCGCGCGGGCATTTCTTTTCGCGAAATCTGTCGAAGCAACGGGACTCTGTGCACGCTCTTGCATGATACCGGCGATTATATGGTTCTCTACGCTTAGTCTTAAATTATGAATCAGCTAATTCAACAAAAAAAAGGAAATACGAACCTTAACCCCAAAATGATACGCTCTGCTTATAATTCCGTCGTCTTGATGCTTCGAAGCTGCACAAGAACCTCTTAGCTTCTGCCGTGGACACTTATATCACCACATTTACGATATTTCTACATGTGCACGCTATTATTTTCTGTCTTTTTGTGTGTACGCAACTTTCTATCGTAATTGCGAAGGTTCGTTAGAGGGGGGAAGCTCATTTCCCTAATAAGTCGTCATGCGAGGGGGCGTATAATGGAGGCGACTGCGCCGATCAGATGGAAACGGCAGCCGTGAAGTATATAGTAGCAGCGGGAATGGCGCTGACGGCAGACGCCTCCTGGGTTTCGCTAATTAGACTAATGAGTGATCTGGACTGATGATGTGTGCCATGTGTGCGCGTGAGAGATTGCGCTTTGCGAAGTATACTGCGGCCGACAGTCCCCCTTCCAGACGGTTCTGCGGTTTTCGTGGCAGTGGCGGCGATCACCGTGGCTGGAGTCTGGTCCTGACTGATGGCGCGAATATTGTCTATTTTTTCATTCTGTCGTACAGAAAGAAAAGACTGCGGAGGAAAAGCCGTGTTGAAAAACAGCTTCGCTGCAGTTCACAGCTCTGCAAAAAAAAAAGGGGGGGAGGGGGGGAGGGCACAAAGGATCAAAACACCGCGTGAATGATGGCAAGATGACACTTCGCTATGGCAGTGCGCTATGTCAGTGTGACCGTATTTAAATTGTGATTCTCATGCATATATGTTCAGCAGATTCAGAACAGAATTGTTAGACTGTACAAAACGTAAACGCTATAACGTGGTTGTCAACCACAAACGAGTCTAAGATGCATAATTCGCTGCACAAATTGAATACACCTAGATTACCACATTGTACAGGTCGGGTTGTAACAGAGACACACGGTAAATTTGTTGAAAGACGGAAACGGACAAAACGGCAGCCAGTTGCACTCCGTGAAGGACCGTCGGACAGCGCAGCTGGATGCAGGTCCCGAGGGTCGCGGGATCGAATTCCGGCTGCATCTTCCGCGGCAGCGAAAAATCCTCGAGGCCCGATTATCGTGAGATTCCAGTGCCCATTAAAGAGCAGCAGATGGCCGGAATCTTCCCGAGCCTTCCGCTACGGCAGCATGCCTGTGGTTGTTTTGGCGCGTGTAAGCATGTACGTTATCGTGAACACAGGATAAAAAGACCTGTGGGCAACACAAGGGGTAGTGCTTTGCTGATGAAGCCATGGCCTGCTACTTTGACTTTCCTGCGATCTTTTTTTTTTCTATTCATCGTGTGTATATATTTAGACGCGCACACAAACACACGCCCGCATTTACAAAAAAGATCGATGAACCACATCCCATTCGCCAAAACATTTCTGGCTATGCCACAGTTCAAATAATAATAATAATAATAATAATAATAATAATAATAATAATAATAATAATAATATGTAGGCTTTTACGTCTCAGAAGCACGATATCATGAGATACTGCGTATAGTGTGGGATGCCGGAAATTTCGTCAGTCTGCTGTTCTTTGACGTGCCCCGGCATATTACAGTACACGGACATCTATACCGTTCCGCCTCTTATTGGAATGTGACCGGCGCTGCCGGGATCGCTCCCGCGACTTTTGGGTCCGCAGTCTACGCTGCACTCTACACGATCTGCATTGAGGCCTTTACTTTCGTACGCAACGAAGTTTAGCTACCTAAGCTTTTGCGTATACCTCGGCTCGAGTGGGTTGTTCCGTCTCCAACGGTAAGTTAAGAGAGAGGTTAAGAGAGATGAGTCAACGCCCCAGACTCCGAAGAAGGACCTTCTTCCGCGCTCTCTGTAACAAGCTGAAGGCGGGCTTCTCCTGCCGATGACGGTTGGTGGTAGTGGTTAGAAGATGAGAAAAGGCACCTAATTTCTGCAACCCGATCGGGAGCGCGGCGCAGTGCCTAGTTGTCCCTCCGAGCAGCGTTGGCGTACATGCATCTGCCCTTACAGATGCTCGCGATCTTTGGTCTTGCTTTGCCCTCTCGCGCGTCTCGTTCGGGTCTCGCAGCTGCTTGCTCTCTTCTTTGCTGCCGGGTGCAGGGCCGAAGCGGTGCTTGACGAACCGTGATGATGATGAAAAACATTTATTATAAAAGAGAGAGGTACGGGACCAAAGCATGACCCCGCTACATGGTCGGCGTCCTTAGTCCGGGACACCGCATGACGAGGCCCCTACTCGCGCCCGTCTCACCAGAGCCCGTTGAGACTCTAGTGATGAGCAGTTGAGGAGTGACGTCCGAGCGCTTCTTCGGCTTCGAACTCCGCCGCGTCTCCCTCATCCACCCACCACACCCGTTGTATCTTCTCGATCCCGAGCAGTGCGTACCGCCGCCCTTCCAGGCACACGTCGATTCTTTACTGCGCGGCTGGAGCCGTGATGGGTTCTTGACGAATGCGACGGTGACGAGACGTCCGCTTATAAAGTTCTGATGGACACTCCTCGCCCGTCGCTTACCCGGAACTGTTTGTTATGCGCGTTGACGGCGACGCTGTCGTGGTGAGGTCGTTGCGCTCGCAGTGGTTGTGGTGGTTCGAGGAAGGCGGTGCACGAGTGGCATGCACGCGGCTAGGTCGGTCGTTGTCCAAAAAAAAAACACACTTCAGCCAATGACAAAGATTTCGTACAGCCCACTAATTTCACTTTTGATGCACGGTCAATTCACATTTCGTACTTCTTTGATTATTTTTCTTTTTTTTCTTTGACTTTTTGTACTAGGTAAGTACAATGCCAGTACCTGCAATGCTTTCTGCTATGTAAATACTTAATGTGAGTACCTTGTGCTACGCGAGTACTAACTGCCTTGCAATTGGTTCCCTTTCGTTGCTTTTGCGTATTTTGCCAATGCCATTGATTTGCAGAATACTAACTCGTGTATTTCCTTTTTTTGTTTGTGCAGTTATATTCAATACTTCGAGCTTGTTCTGTGTTGTGTATTTATGCCCCACTCCTGCCTAAGGCCTCCATATGAGGCCGGCAGTATGTAATAAATGAATAAACAAATAAATAAATAAATAATCTCCATATTCATAATTCACCTTTACTCGCGTTTTGATTCGCCTTATGACCCCGATTTGTCACATTATTCGCTTGACAATGCCCGTACTGCATTGTCACGTTGACATTGCATTCGCCTTCAATTGACTGCAATTCGAAGTCGGGGCGTTCGTGGACTACTAGGCAGCCGTCCCATCTCGGTATGACACCGAACGTCGCTGGGAGCGCTGTTTTGAAAAATAAATGTCTTTTTCTCCCTCTTATTCTCTCAGCGAGCCGTGGAAACGATGCAACTTTAGTGGAAGAGTGACTTGGTGAAACTAGCTGCTGTCAGGCTGGGTGTTGTTCTTTCTTTCTTTCTTTCTTTCTTTCTTTCTTTCTTTCTTTCTTTCTTTCTTTCTTTCTTTCTTTCTTTCTTTCTTTCTTTCCTAATTGGCCCAGGCACCTCAGATAAGCACATTTATGAATCGAATCAAATCAAAAGGCACACCACACAGTGAGATCCTGAGAGCGGTGTTTACGCAAGGCGTTGTTTGCACTCGCCTAACGAGGTGAGATGGGCTTGTTTTGATAGCATGTGTTTAAGCGCAGACTGTCGACGGAAAGGGAGTGTTCTTCTTCTTTTGTTTGTTTGGGCTTACGCAAATGCAAGAGGTGTTGTTAAACGAGACGGTCCATGGCGCCGGCTGAAGAGACGGAATGCGCGGTATATTGTCTTTCGTCGTTTTTTTTTTACTGTTTCTCACACGTTTACATTCTTCCCGCTTGGCAGATAGCAAGAACAAAAGGAGAATGCCGGGGATACATAGTATACTGAAAGACGGTGTGCGAAACTGAGACTTTGTTTTTAAAGGTTACTCACCTGTTAACCGTGTCACGTCGACCTCGTATAGCTGTCAACAGTATTGTCGGCGACCTTTCGTTGCTTCGCGGCATTTATAGTGTTTCATCGGTCGTTCTAATCAGTTGATTGATTGATATGTGGGGTTTAACGTCCCAAAACCACCATGTGATCATGAGAGACGCCGTAGTGGAGGGCTCCGGAAATTTCGACCGCCTGGGCTTCTTTATCGTGCACTCAAATCTGAGCACAGGGGCCTACAGCGTTTCCGCCTCCATCGGAAATGCAGCCGCCGCTGCCGGGATTCGATCCCGTGACCTGCGGGTCAGCAGCCCAGTACCTTAGCCACTAAACCACTGCGGCGGGGAGTTCTAATCAGTTCCGTTCTGCGTTGTTGTGTTCTCTTCTACCCGCCGCGATGGTCTAGTGGTTATGCCCGACTGCCGGCCGGAAGGTCGTGGGATCGAATTCCGCGACTTTTTTTTTTTGGGGGGGGGGGGGGGCTAGCTGGTCTATACGCGTAAAAACGTGGCATAGCGCTAACACGCGCGGACGAGGGTAGTAGCTTGTTGGCGTTAGGGAGTTTTAGTGCTGGGTACGCAGGCGGCTTGCGTACGCAGGACGATGGGGCGGCGGTATTGCGCATGCGCGAAGCCCCAAACAGATGCGTCGCAAGATCGCTGGGGCGATGCGTCTGTGCGCCCATAAAACAACGCTGCCACCACTGGCCACCTAGCGGAGATAAGCTGCCCCGGCGCACATGCTGACGCATCATGTTACCTTCACGGTAAGCAAAGCCGAGGCTGGCCAGATCAACCACTTTCACATTTAAGTTTAAGCGCAAATTTTATAGTGGCTAGCCACTATACAAATAGCATGACACAAAGGCGCGAAATCTCGGACAGTATGGATCGGCCGCCTTGTAAGGTCCACCTTCGCAAGAACTCACAGTATCCGCACTGCGGATACTCTAGCCGTCGAGTTAAAATAAGTCAAAGTGCGAACACTTATAGCGATTACATGGTTTCAGCCAGATTACCAAAGCTACAATGGCCTGGAACATAGAAACTAAATATATGCCAACCCCGACCAGATGAATAGGTGGCGCCATCTAGCGCAGCTATATTGAAACAGACATACACAACATTGTTATTGCAGAAACGTTGTGCATTGTACGTCTGATGCAAAAACTGCACAGCGACAATATTACAAATGAGTAACGTTTTTATTTGTTTTCATCTCAGAAACATTACGCGTAAGCTAACAAGTTCATGACTGTGGTTGCACGAAGTGTCACAAGATGTCGACACTGTCATTGTAGTAACCTTGTATTTTTCACTTTTTTCGTATACCAGGATACTGTACACGATAAAAAAGTGTCCTGATCACTATGTATGTCTAATTTAACATTTTCAATCATAAAAATAATTAAATAATACTTACGCGAGAAGACGGTATGGCGCTGCGAGCACGTGTGACCTTCGTGCGGCTTTCGTTTGCGTGCGTGCCACCGTGGCGACAACTAAAAGGCATTCCGGTTGGGTATGGGTTGGGTACGCAACGCCGCGCGCTCCCAAGCCCGCATCGCCCCAAGAGAATGCGTACCCAGCACTAAAACTCCCTGTCGCTTTGCGGCCGCTTGCGTTTACGTTTGTGCGTTTACGTTTGTTTTCATCCATGGCATAAAGAATGGGAGGTCTGGAACGCGCTTATTCTTTGTCATCAGCGTCATCGTCATGGCGGATAGTGAGTCGGGTGCCTTGCATCATCATCATCATCATCGTCGTCGTCGTCGAGAACACGAACAACGCATAACAGCGGACGAGCCTAGACCGAAAGGTGACACTATGATGCACGTCTTCCCCCCTACTTCGGTTGTGGGATGCACCATTGGCGTGATTGTAATCACAAAACGTTCCATGTAAAGCCCGCGGACGCGAAGTCTAGCTAAACCGAAGAACCCTGGCGGGGTTGCGGTTTTGAGTTACGGTGCTCGCGTTGAAGGTTATCATGACTCGAGTGCAAAGGTACGCTTATAACATCTCTTATAAGCCCCACAGCGGTGGTCTATAGTGGCTAAGCTACTCGACTGTTGACCCGCAGGTCGCAGGTTCGAATCCCGGCTGCGGTAGCGGCTGCATTACCGATGCAGGCGGAAATGTTGTAGGCCCGTGTGTGCTCAGATTTGGGTGCACGTTAAAAGAACTCTCAGGTGGTCGAAATTTCCGGAGCCCGCCACTACGGCGTCTCTCATAATCATAGCGTGGTTTTGGTACGTTAAACCCCACATACCAACCGACCATCGTGTTTCCACTGTGTATATGCTCGCGTTAAGAATGTACACAAGTTCGCTGCTCACTTATCTCGCGAAATGACTGGATCCAACTCTGCCCGCTTGAAAGTTGGCGAATGAAAAAGAAAAAGAAAACGAAGTTCATCCGGGCGCGACGAGGAAGCAAATGAAGAACACAGGCGCCACGCGCGGCGCTATTACGAATAAAGCTTTCGCCAGATTTTCAACGCCGAGGCACGAGAAATGAGTCCGAGTGGCAATTTCCGGCGGCTCTCTGTCTGGGTTTCATTCGTTCTCTCAGTTGTTTTTGTTTTTGTTTTTTTTTAATGTCGATCTTGCAACCCTCTCTGACGTCCGAAATACCGCCCGCGGTGTGCACTCGGTATATGGAGCGAGTTTTGGCGGCGTGTTATGGAAGTAAAAAAAAAAAAGGAAGCCGAGGAAATGGTTACAGTATAGGTGGCGAGGATCTCTCGAGGCGTTGTGTGGGGAAAACAAAGACAAAAAGTGGCGAAAAATTGCTGGCTGGCCGTTTATGTAGAGGCTCGTAATCCGGAGGTTGGAGTGAGTGTGTGACGGCCCCCGCGGATATATTCAGCCCATGTCCTCGCTAATGGCGGTTTATTTTGTTATATCTATATATTTTTTAAAATTTTCTGGCTCCGATTGTTTCGCGCGGGCGCGTCGCCCATGCACTGGTTTCGTTTTCTACTGCCCAGTTTTGGAAAGAAAGAAAAAAAAGTGGGGGGGGGGGTGGGGGGCTTGGCAGTCATGTGAGAGTATAGTATTCTATAGTCAATAGAAACAACATAATGAAAACCCTGAAATGAAATAACACTTCAGTCTTGTACATGATTGCGTACCATATTCAAACTCTTAGGCAATCAATATGACGCGACGTTTCCCCGTTTTACAGTAAAGTAGGATCACCTCTAAGATACCCTAACGACAGAAAGTGAAAATGTAGTATTCTATAGTCAATGGAAACAACGTAACGAAAACCCTGAAATGAAATAACACTTCAGTCTTGTATATGATTGCGTGCCATATTCAAACTGTTGGGCATGCAATATGACGCGACGGTTCCCTGTTTTACAGTAAAGTAGGATCACCTCTAAGATACTCTAACGACAGAAAGTGAGAGTATAGTATACTATAGTCAAAAGAAACAACTTAATGGAAACCCTGAAATGAAATAACACTTCAGTCGTGTATATGATTGCGTACCGTATTCAAACTGTTGGGCATTCGCTATGACGCGACGGTTCCCTGTTTTACAGTAAAGTAGGATCACCTCTAAGATACCCTAACGACAGAAAGTGAGAGTATGGTATACTATAGTCAAAAGAAACAACATAATGGAAACCCTGAAACGAAATAACACTTCAGTCTTGTATATGATTGCGTACCATATTCAAGCCGTTGGGCATTCAATATGACGCGACGGTTCCCTGTTTTTACAGTAAAGTAGGATCACTCTTCTAAGATACTCTAACGACAAAAAAAGCACGTGTGGTGCTTTTGCTGACCTCCATAGCACGGGTGTCTCATTCCACCTAGACTTCCTCTGCAAAGTGCTTTTTTTTTTTTTGGCGTTGATATTTCTCTTCCGGTGTCGTCGTCGTCAACCGCCGCCTCCAACACCGCTTCCCTTAGTGGCAGTTTCTGTGCTCCCAAAGAGGCCACAGAAAAGGGGGTGAGAAACAAGTTGAAAGGGAAGTGTTGCGAGTGCAACGGGTGAAGTGGGGGGGGGGAATAAAAAAAAGGAGGAGGGTGTCGCAAATGCACCCAAGTGCACTCGCGGTCCGAGCTCTTCCTTTTTTTTAAAATGCGCCTGCGGTGTCAGCTCCCGAGTGCGCGCTCGTGCCAGGCGCTTCGCCAATTTCGCTGCTTGGAAGCACTGCTTTACGATGTGGTCGTACTTTTCTTACTTCCTTTCTTTTTTTTTTTCTGCGTGGTTTCAAAAACCAGAGCGAGGAATCCGTCCCCTCTTATTTTCGCGTTTCTCCAGAAACGATGTCGCGAAGACGAAATTTCGAAATGTCTCTGCAGGGTTTCAAAAAAAAAAGTAACGCTAGTTTTTTTTTTTTTAAAAGAAAGAACATTTCGAAATTTTGTTGCTGGGTTGAAGCTACAAAAAAAAAAAGAAGCACGAAAGTAATGAACCTGCGGACCTTCGTTACTGCAGAGCCACGGAAGCTTAGAATAGGAAGTAAGCTATCTCCCTTTCGTTTCTGTTTTTGTTTTGTTTCGACTTGTTAATTTGGAAAGTTCTCAGTGTCGAGCGGTACAGCTCATGTATTAGCTTAACTTCCTTGCCGACTACTTGGACGGGAAATGGCAGTATCTGCGCGAAGTAATGGCGAAATAGGATCGGAATCCCAAAAGCGCTGCGCTGGTTGTGTGGCACTGATTTCTGCTTCGGCGCGTATAGGCTAATATTTGCTGGGTTTTTCCTGCCTCGGGGCTATACTGTGCGAAACCAATGGTATGGTCTGGGCGATTTCTGTTTTCTTGTGTGTGTTTGTGGTTATCCGCTTGCCTAGTTAGTACTCGTTTCCTTCACGCTAGGTTAGTAGGAAAGCGTTAGTCTATTATTAGGCGAATCTCGATATTCCACAGATATGACTCTCCGACGAAAGTATGTAATTATCTCCGAAGTGAGTTAACGCGTTGCCCTGAGAGGAGTTCTATATGTGGCAAATAGGAAATTGCGTCTGTCTTGGGATTCTTTTTAATTGAGTGCATGGCTGTGTAGATGTTCTTTTCTCTCTTTTTTTCTATTTTTCTTTACTTCTTGCAATTATGGTTGGGAAGGTGAACTTATAAGTAAAGGCGTAAAACAAAAACAGTCCTGAGCTTCACTTGGAGCAAGTTTTTTTTTTATTCTTATTTTAATGATATACAGGAACATCGCCTCGAAGCGGTTTTGATATTTGGACGTATCTCTGGTTCCAACCCTGTAGTAGTGTTCGGACAGAAAGAAGTATGACGCCACCATTTTCTGCAGTGTGATACTATGTCACATAATGGCGTCTCAAAGTGATGTGGTGACGTGAGCAAAACTCACGTGACGTGCGTCATGACGTCAGGTAGGGACGTTATCATCAGTAACGCGGGTCACACGTGAGCGACGCATTAAAGGACCCTCGCGCTCTCAGTTTGCTGCGTTGCTCTTCCACTAAGGCTATTTTTGTACGTGTGAGGCAAAAAAGGGGAGGGACTTTGTGCTGCATACAAGGCGGTACACTCGCGAAAGGCTTCAGAGAACACAGGAACGAATGGGCGCATTCCAAGCTAGCTATCTTAAGAGGACTGAACGCCGCGTGAGTTGGTAAACTACGTTAAAAAGAAGACAAGAAACACAGAAGGAACACACAACGTCGCTTGTGTGCGTTTCTTGTCTCTTTATCGCGCAGTTTTTGTAGGTGCAAGCTATCTTCAGGTTTTACTCATAATTTCTCTCGCGGCAGTTAAAGGGCTGACATTTGCCAACATGTTTGATGGCAACGCCGTTAGCGTCGGTCACGTTATGTATGTGTTGCCAGACTTCGCGGTAGTCGGCAATTGTTTTCAAGATTGCTGCTCGTGCGTGCCTAGTCTGCAGCTTTGTTTACCGCGTATTTGTTCTACGTCCGTAAGCGGATCCCACCACGTATGTCATCATCTGCTAACCTTTGACTGCGGCAGTGGCACGGGCAGTACATGTGGGTTGTAGGAACAGTGCTCCCAGCGCCACCGGCTGGGCGCCTGTCGGCTCTTTACGGTATAGGTTGCAACTGCGGGCCGTGAGCCCGTTTAACGTCTGTGCCTCCGTCCGTTGTTTGGGATGCATGGTTCTGAAATCGATGGGTCATGTGGAGATTGAAATGACCGAGTATTCGGTACAAGGCTACGCCGCGTGCGATTAGGGACACACCGTATTACCTGTGGCTTTGATAAATGCAAAGATTCTAGGGCTTTCTCAAGCGCGCTTAAAAAAAAATATTTGCAACATGTAGAACAATAATAGTATTGACCATGTACAAAACCTTACACATAGTTTGATGTTTCGTCTGTACTTGTTTATTTGATTAATCATGAAGAAAGTGTAACAATTTGTCATCTATGCATTTCTGTACGTTCTATCAAGCGTTTATGTCACCTTAAATCCCAATGAAATCTCTCGTGTATTTTGTTCGTTTTCTTGAAAAAAAAAAGGTTTTTGATGTTCTGATTTTTTATACAAATTGTATAAATATATACTATATATTATACTACTATATATCATACAAATTGTAACTTGTATACCTTCTCCCGTTAGACCCCCTACTAGCCTATAGCTATGGGTATAATCAGTGATGTGCACTTCATGAAATGTAATCAAAACAACCTCAATGAAATCTGAAATCTAAATGGCTTGACGCATCCGCTGGTTGGGTTAGTCGGTGCTCGTCTCGATATAAACTGTCACGTGGTCGTGACGTTGGCGATGGAAGTAGTCGGTGTGTCCAAAATGAAACTTGTAGCCGTGAAATCGAAACTCAAAACTGCAGCAAACAGTGCGCGCTCTAATCTATATCTGCGAGCAGTGGCGATAAACTGACAAGCGGTCACGCGGTGTCGACTTTTATTCATGCATCATCGGAGATCCCACCGTTATCGCTATAGCCACCGCGCAAGTTCTATAGAACTTCTAATGTTCGCCTCGTGCACGTACGTCACTTCATCGGCTCAAAATTTCTAGATAGTTTCCAGTTATTCGGGTGTGCTTCGTGGTATAGGCAGCAGTTAGCATTGTAATGGGGCGATAACATGAAAATATAATGAAAGGAGCTCGTGTGGCAACACTATTTGTAGCGCAAAAAGAAAAAAAAAACTGATCCGAAAGGAAGACGGATGAATGACACAGACCTGCGCTGTGCTCTTCCATCTAACTTTTGTATTCAAAAGCATGCAGCTAGCTCTTATACACGCGCGCGCATGTTGTCAACAGTGTCAATCTACGTCGTTTGTTCTTACCTTTGTCTTCGTTCTCTCTTAACACAGCGCATGTTTTTTTAGCATACATCAATGCTAGAAGCCTCTGTTGGTACACGTAAAACGACCCTTGGTGGTTATAATTTGCGCAGCCCTCTTAATACATTGCCTCTGATGGGGTTTCGGGACGCCAAACCCCGACAGTGATTAATTATTACGGGCTCAAGGCGCAAGAACAGCCGCCACTAACACTAGCGACTCAACGCGACACGACGAAACCGGCGTGGCGGCGGCCAACGGGAACGTCAAGCTAACGGAGATCGATTGCTAACAAGGTCAAGGACCTCATTAGCGTTCTATCCCCAAGGGCGGACAAGCCATAACTGGACTTGTTGACAGGCCGGTAACTGGTGGGTGAACGAGGCGTTTTCGACGCGGCACAATAAGGCTCACGCCGTCATTGCTTTTGAACGGGTCTATTGTTCGCCTGTTAGCCAGCAGTTTCCTACTTAAAGCCAGAAGGGGGAGGGGCGGCTCGTATTGGCTGTGGCTTACGCTGCGATTGTCACTCATCTGAGAGGCCTCCTTCCTTTTACCACTCCCCCTCCTTCCCCCTTCCCAGCACCCTCCTCGAGGTCTGGAGCCTGCGTCGTAGCATGCCAAGCCCAGGGGGCGTTCACCCCCGTTGGCGTGCCTGTCTCCCATCGAACCGATGACGTCACTCGCCGCTTTCGTGACGTCACCGATCTTCGACGCTCTCCGCCCCTCTCACCTTCACTTCGCGAATTCTCGATTAGAGCGAGAATTTCGGGGCCATCTTCGGGGTCGAACGAGGTGTGGGGAAGGGCTTAACGATGCGCTCGTGGCTAGGTTTCCTCCTCTCCACCTTCTAATATTGTCTCTCGTCGTTGCCCCAAAGCTCCGTTCTCTCGGGCTGTCTGGGATAGGAAAGTTGGCATTTGCTGAGCCAGGTATGACGACGCTGATGCGAGCTAGTTGTGACAACAGTTAACACTGACGCAAGAATGACATCATAACTGCTTGCGTAAAAAATCAAAGGGCTGTCAAGGGGTCCTCGACCCGCTGGTGTTGAGGCAAAGAGTCCTCCCTTAAAATTTCTTTCAAACATCGTATTATCTTGACAGTTAGGAATAGCGCACCCTCTCTATAACCGACTCTGATATATTCAGGCCTATGTAACAGCAGTTAAAGAAGTACAGAAATATGAAAGCTGCTTTTTGTTCAAAAAGTCGCTGCAAATAGCGCACCATATTTACGAAATGCTACCGAATACCCTCAGTTGTGCGAAAGTACTATTGAAACGGGAGACACGTCTTTCGACATGTCTTTTGACAGTGCAATTGCTTGAGGTGTGAAGGAATCCATACTCGCTTCTTGTGTTTAACTTAACCTTAAAGCGTGATATGCTACTTATGTTGCTATCACTTCAACAGACGCCTCAAAGACCTATATTTATGAACATAAGGTGGCCCTCGTGGTGTAGTCTCGCGACCAGAAGGTCGTGGGTTTGATACCGGCCGTGGCGGTCGCATTTCGGTGGAGCCAGAACGATAGAAGCCCGTGTACGGTGCGATCTCAGTACACGTTAACGAACCCCAGGTGGTCGAAATTTCCGGAGACCTCCACCACGGCGTCTCTCGTGATCATATCGTTCGTTTTTGGGACGTGAAACCCCAGATATTATTATTTTGATTGGATCTACGCCTCTGACTACGAAACGAGAACATAACGCCATTGTCACTGTCAGCCAGCCACACAGTTTGCAGACCAGCCGATCGAGCTTATATATTATATATAGCAACGCGGCTCGCTGCTCTTCGTCACCGGTGAAGTCTGTTTTTATCGTGGCGGGCATTGCTGTTTGCGGGCGCTCTGGCGTTGTTGCCGCTTCCACCAGCAAGTGGTGGCTGCCGATGCGTCACCGCGACTTCATCCTCGTGCGCCGCCTCCACTTCATCGCTTTCCCCCTTCGTCCTGCCCCTTTCCCTCACCAACGTCACGCGCACTCCATCAATTCCTGGTCTTGTTTAGCTACCAATATCGTCCACCCCGGACGCGTCGTTTGCTGCGGGCGGCTATAGCCCCGCGGGGGCGGCGAGCCGCTCTTCCTTCCGTCTTTGATGGTGATCGATTGATTTCGCAAAACAGGAAGGAAAGTGAAAAAAAGCGTTTCCTCCATTTGCGGTGCGCTATTTATTGGCGGCCGACCGACCGACGCGCCGTCTGGCCGCCGACGCGACGAGCGCCGTCTCGCGGTGGGGCCGTGTGCAAAATTAGCTGCGCGCGGGAAGCTTGCGTGCTGGCGTTGCGGCTCGACTACAGTTGGTTCACGGTATAGCTAGAGGGGCTGTAGTATTGTAGTACAAACTTCATCTCACTACGGGAAGGCAAGGGTGGGTAATTTCTACAGTTGCAGTGCGGGTAGCAGTTATGCTTCCTTTTTTTATCTCTCCTATTTATCGTTGTTAAAATCATTCTTAGTCTTTCCCAGCCACTTCTTGTAATCGGTTCTGACGTCCAGTTGGGGCGTTTAACCAATCAGATATACCAGGGGCCGGCGGCCATTTCCAGCGAAGGGCCAGCATTGCATGAAGCTGTCAGTGCGGGGCGCCCACGGTAAAGATGGGAGAGGGGACGGGGAGGGGTTGTGGGATTGGGCTATGAAGAGGAAAATGGCGTATTGGCAATAGAAATTGGAATATGCATAATCGTTACTTTCGGCACGTATGTCACAAGGTTGTGATGTACAAGCGTGGGTTACGAGTGACAGCCCCAGTTGCGGTCAAAAATGCCGGGTTTCCTCCCTATACCACTTTTGACTTTCACATAGGAAAGTCAAAAGTGGTATAGGGTTCTAACGCCGTGCCGTGGGCCGCATAATACTGCTGGCCGCATGCGGCCTGCGGGCTGCATGTAGCCGGCCCCCGAGCTAATCAATTCGTCCCTTGCATTCGCTTCGGGCATTTATACATTTGCTATAGATAGCGCACCATGCACCATGTGACTGTCGGCGGCGTCAAAGTGACGCAAAATATCGTGTGATGTATAGTTACTGTGGAATAATCCGTAACGAACGGGTCCATCACTAGAAAGTTTTAGTACTGCGGAATGGTGCTACGTGCGCATCACGCAAGTGCCTTGCGTTACGTGGCGTCGTTTGCCAGTAATCGGCTTTTAGTACGCCGTAGTACCCGCGTACGTAACGAGCGTGAAGCGTGTTGCGCCATCTGGTAGATCAAAATAGAAGCGCGTGTTGTTGACAGCCAATGTGAGCCAATCCAAGTGTTACAGCCAGATTATGGCCATGTTTTAAGCCACAGAGCCGGTCGGTGCTTGCCTTCGATGCCGCCATTTTGCAAAACGAAGTCTCGCGCTGTCGCGAACTTGTTCGAGAGCGCCGCGATCACCTCATACGTACGCACGCACGCATCTCATGCGTGCGTACGTAGCGGCTGCGTACGCAACGCGATACGTGCGCGTTGCGGTCTGCGCATGCGCACTACGCAGAACGTGGCGTCCTTACGTACGCAACGCCGCCACGTACGCAGCGTACGCAGTACTAAAACTCTCTAATAGCTGCCCGTTCAGCCCGTACACGTTTGTGCAAATTTGTGACGTCATTATGAATAGGTCACGTGACAGGCGTGATCGCGTGACATTGCTGCTTGAGTGGTCTTAAATAAGTGCTCACCTTGCCGGTGGCTGTTAGCCTGTACACGTGCGCTGTACGATGCTGTGACTCCGTTCTTGTCACGCTGGATCTCTCATCTAGCGGTGCAAGCTTGTTTACGCGGCAGCGTTCACACTGTGGCGGCTGTCGTCCCGCGCGGGTAATTAACCCTTGCCGCGGCCAAAGGAGGGGATCTCTTTCCCGAAGCTCTCCAATTACCGTGTGCTTCCCCGACGTCAACGACGCCTGTATACGACCGCGGTGCCCACGCGTCACCTGAACTAATTAGCGCGCGCGTGATGTCCTATGTTAAACGTTTATATAATTTCCCGATGTTCTGATAGACTATACTACTAAGCATTTGTCTTCACAGACGCGTAAGCTGGCCAGAACTTTTTTTGTTTTTCTTGAATGAGACATGGTGACCCTTTCTTGAATAAGACATGGTGATCGCTGATGACTGTGAACGTTGTTAGCCGTCGAGTTGTGTTCGTACCCTGTCAGTATTGTCACTGGTTTGTTCGTGTTTAGTGCGTTAGCATCACGTGAAACACGGGAAAGGAGGGTCATATACTGAGTGAAGTCGATTTATATAGTTGTTCGTATTATACCGTATTTTCTCGCGTAATATAGCGGTTTTTAGTATTCCTGATCTACCGCGCAACGATACCGTATTGTTGTGGCCCGTTCGCAGCTACGTTTATCTGCAAGACCTGTATTATACACGGTAGTAATATAATCGTATTACGTGGCTAAGCGGTTTCGCATCGTGGTATATACATTTCTCGTGTGTGTTAGCATAGCGTGAGTGATACCCGTAATGCCGTTACTGGTAAAACAGGCCAATATATTGGCTACCGCTTTAGTTGTCGTGCTTACCGGACTACTTGCTGATAGAATATATTATAGTATCGGTTGATCTCTGTGTACATGGGGGCTTCTGCTGGCCAATATTGGTTATCATGTTAACGCAAATCTAATTGAGATAAACTTCGGACTTTTCCCAGATTCTGGCGCGTTTCTCCAGCATTTACTGGGTTTCTTCTTGTTGGCGATTTCAGTCGACGACATCCGCTATTCGATTCTGCGACCGCTTTTACGGCGTTGGCAGCTCTGAATGCAGAAACAGCGCAACCTAGAAGTAGTTACTTCGTAACTACGGAAGCGAAAAAAAATAAAGGACAGAAAAGAGCGCTCTTTTCTGTCCTTGTTTTTTTTTTCGTTTCCGTAGTTACGAAGTAACTACTTCTAGGTGGCGCTGTTCCGGCATTCAGTTATGTCCTACCATCTTGCCCAAGCTTCCACGGTTGGCCGCTCGCTTCGCGACGATCGAGCTGCGCATCGGTGCTCCCATTAGCATGGCCACACGTGTCGGCTTTGATGGCGATTCGATAGTGCCTGAATCGATTTGTCGCGTGCTGCCGTGCTTCTTTCTGCGTAAAGTAGGCGTGTGTAGTGTAAACATTGTTTACTGACTACCGGTGAACGTTTCGTCCGCCTGCTTTGTTTACGTATACAAGTCCGTAAACTATGGTCGTCCGTAAACTATGGTCGTCCGTAAACAGGTCGTCCGTAAACAGGTAGTCCGTAAACAGGTAGTCCGTAAACTCGTTTACGGACTACCAATGAACGTTTCGTCCGCCTGTTTTGTTTACGTATACAAGTCCGTAAACAATGGTCGTCCGTAAACAGGTCGTCCGTAAACTCGTTTACGGACTACCGGTGAACGTTTTGTCCGCCTGTTTTGTTTACGTATACAAGTCCGTAAACTATGGTCGTCCGTAAACAGGTAATCCGTAAACTCGTTTACGGACTACCAATGAACGTTTCGTCCGCCTGTTTTGTTTACGTATACAAGTCCGTAAACAATGGTCGTCCGTAAACAGGTAGTCCGTAAACTCGTTTACGGACTACCAATGAACGTTTCGTCCGCCTGTTTTGTTTACGTATACAAGTCCGTAAACAATGGTCGTCCGTAAACAGGTAGTCCGTAAACTCGTTTACGGACTACCGGTGAACGTTTCGTTCGCCTGTTTTGTTTACGTACACAAGTCCGTAAACTATGGTCGTCCGTAAACAGGTAGTCCGTAAACTCACGGACTGCCGGTATAGACATTATGTCCGGAAAATTGTAATGAATTTACCGGACAAAGCTGAAACTCATCTGCTGATATCGCGAGCGCTGTGTTAACTTTGAGAAGCGCGTAAACGGCAGCAGCCGTCTATTTGTTCACTGCACTCGCCCCGCGCCCAATTCGTACTCCCGTTGTACGGGTCAATATACCGTCCGAGGTGGAAATAACAGCGCATTAGTGCGCAAAAACACTGTCGGCGTCTCGGTATATGACGTTGTGTACATATAGCCTATGGAGTTGGTCCCACTGCTTTTGTAAGAACACTGCTGCGTTGGTCGTTGGGAAGGGCGGTGGGTGTACGCATGTGTACGCGGCATTGGCCTCCTCCGCGCTATAGGCGCCGTTGTTTGCGTGCTGCATAGATTGATGTGTGAAGAAGAAGGCGCAGATGTAGCGAGTGATGCGTACGCCGGGTCCCTTCTTTTTATCCGTGCGTCCGGTCGATCTGGCGCCACCAGCGCGGCGGAACGCCAATCACCGTCTCTTGCACGAGCTGCCTCATTATGCCGTATACGATCTTTTCTTTCTTTCTTTCTTTCTTTCTTTCTTTCTTTCTTTCTTTCTTTCTTTCTTTCTTTCTTTCCTTCTTTCTTTCTTTCTTTCTTTCTTTCTTTCTTTCCTTCTTTTTCTCTTTTTTTCTTTCTTTCTTTTTTTCTTTGTTTCTTTCTTTCTTTTTTTTTCTTTTTTCCTTTCTTTCTTTCTTTCATTCTCTTTCTTTCTTTTTTTCATCTCTCTTTCTTTCTTTCTTTCTTCCTGCTTTCGCAGTGCCCCTCTCGCCGGTCATCATCGTCGAGTCTCGGGTGCTGCCATCTTGTCAAGGTTCGGGTTAAGTGAACCGGTTCGCGTGCGTGATTTTCCGTAATCGATATAGTTTGTACCTTGATTTCACTTTCTTATTCAGCGATTGCGACGTGTTGTGGACGCTGTTACAATCTTCAGATAATCGCGACGCATACGCGCATATTAAAAAATACGTAAGGAGATCGATTGATTGATTGATTGATCGATTAATTGATTGTGTTGTAAAGAGACGCACCTGAAGAACGCGCCCTGTGGACCCTTTTCGCCCGTATTGTCTCCGCCTTTTAGAGCTTTGAATTCGTACTCCGGATGAACTGCAAGAAGGTGGGCAAAGAAGGCAACAAGAACTTCGCAATCTCCACTTTTTCGTAGCTAATTTCTACTTCGTTTAAGATATTGTCTTTATGACGACGGTCTTATCCATTTTCTGTTCGTTGCCCTAAAGACTGTTCAATAGGCTCCTGGATTTGGAAGAGAAAGAGAGAAAAAAAAGTGAATTTGAGCGTCGCAACGCAAGCGCAAATTTTTCTTCTCGCCTCGCGTATAAGTTGATGTCATGGTCATCTTTTCGGTCCCCTACGTCAGAGAGACCATGGAAGCGCGCTCAACGTTAGTGGTCACTTTCGGGTTTGGGGGCGGGGGGTCAAGCGACAACGACTTGGGCGTTGCCCTCCGATGGAGGAAGTAGTGGGCGGGAAGGAAGGAAAAGCTGTTGTGCGCTCCATCTTGGGGACGCCAATGGGGAAGTGATCGAAGAGCACTTGCTCTTGCCCCCCCCCCCTCCCACAGACTGATAAGTATTTGTCGGGAAGAAGGGAAATGTGTAGAGAAGGGGAACGGAAGTACTTGCTCTGATCACAGCCAATTCTGTGTCTTTTTTCCTCTTTCGTATTGGTTCTTCTTGTATTGTTTTGTTTTTGTTACTGATCCTGTTCGTCGTTCATTTGCTTCGTCCACCAACCGTTGGGGCTTTCAGGCGCCCCTGTCTGGCCCTCCGTTTGCATGCATCCATTCTTTACAGTTAGTTGTCTTCTATGTAATTTTAATTTTTACGTTGTTGCTCTTCTTGGTTCTTTGATTTTTTTTTGTAAAGTTGAACAGTATTGAACAGTATTGTTAACACCATCTGAAGAGCAGGACAAGGTAGGAGGCTTCTGCATTTTCTGCATTTATTTGTGCGAAAGTTAAGGTGACGCCTGCCGCTGAATTTCGTTCGTGTAGCAATATATATATATATATATATATATATATGCCACTAATAATCTTCACGCGTTTACTTCACCACTTCATTGACACGTCCCCCCCCCCATTAGACATCGAAACCAAGGGCTCTCCGAATCTGAAATAAAAGAAGAAACAAAAAAACAACTTGTGTTTCTTTCATCTCAGGAAGTTGTATTTGTCTTTATATATTATTGCGACGTCGAGGACGGCCAGTGCGTGTCCTTCGGGCGACGTTCGATCTCCTTTTCCCGACGCCGTTTTCGGCTCTGAAGAAGCGGTCTCCCACGCACTCCTGTATACGCCGTCCGCCTTCACGTTGACCGCACTGTACTTCGGCCTACGTCAATGTTTTGTTATCTATGTCTCAGTCTCTCTCCTTTGCACTGGTAGTGTGACGGCCGGCGTCGCCAACTGATTGGCATTGCGAGAACGTTTTTGATTATATCTCCTCTTGCAATCCCTGGCTGGAAGGGACGATGACGCCGATCAATGACCTTGCGGTTTTCAAGGCTTAAGCGCTAAAGGGACACTAAATTGAAAGAAAAAAAAAATGAATGCTCTTAGATTGATCGATTTGAGGATTCTGATGTTCTTAACGCCACCACCATAGGTTTATTAAAGAAAATAATTTTTGTTTTTAAATTTCATGCCGAGCTTGGCGCCGAAATCTTGGCGCGTGACTTCACGGATTCCAAAGTGGACGTCTCGTGTTTTTACGACGTTTGCTGGAGTAAGTTTAGTGGACGAAAAACATGGTATGTTTTGTCTGTGGCTCCATCGGAGAACAATGCTTAGGAACTACACATGACCTAGCAGACGTCATCAGAACCAATCTATGATGTCATGGCGTTTGAGACGGCAATTTCAAGGTGGCGTCGCCAGCAGCGCTTCCTCTTCGCGTTTTCTCGTGGCAAGTGTTGTTTCCTTGTTATTGTGAAGTCGCCATTTTTTTGATGTGCGAAACATCGTTTTTCTTCTTCGGTGTTCCTTCAAAGTGGCTATTTCGGCACGCCCAACCGCGATACTTTGTGGTACCGCACTGCCTCGTAAAAGGTCACGTCGGTTCGTTCGGGGTATGTTACGGCACAATGACGTCACACCGTGAACTCGCATAAATGCACGAGGAACTTTTTTTTTTCAATTGTTTTTTTTTGGGGGGGGGGGTGGAAGGGGAGATCACCCTTATTCTGATATTTGTAGCTGGCCTAGAATACGGGTCGCCTCATCGTACACTTCTCTCAAGCGACGTCGCGGAAAGCTCAAGGTGGCGCCACGCGAAAGCTCCGCCCCCGCCCTGTCCCCCTGGCGGAGAATTCCAGAAACCCGCCGTGGGGCTCGGTAATACGGACAACACGGATATATTGCCGAGCCCCACGGGGCACACATGCACTTTAGTAATGGCTTCCGCTCCCCTTTGACGACTTCTAAACTGCGCCTGAATGGGGTCGCTATATAACCTCCTTTCTCTCTCTCTCTCTCTCTCTCTCTCTGTGTGCCTCTTTGTTTGTGTCTGACATTACGAACATTTCTCCTGGTTCTTTCTGATATAACCTGCTTTTTCTCTCTCGTTCTGTGCCTATTCGTCTCTGTCTAACATTACGAACATTAGTTCTGTTTCTTTCTTATATAACCTGCTTTCCCTCTCTCTCTCTCTCTTCTTCTGTGTAGCGATAGGAACATTCGTTTATTCTCCCTTTGTTTACGAATGAATATCGTATCCTCTAACGCTGTGCGTACACCTCCGTTCCGAGAGCCGTTCCTCGCTTCTGTCTGCGCCGTGTGCGTCGTGTATATGGCCATCGTTAATCGTTCTGTTGTTTCTCCTCCCGTCTTCGATAACGTGGCCGCCATTATGGACTCGTGTGTTGGGGGGCGGGGGGAGTCGCTCGCAACAGGCGGATGCTGTAGTTGTTGTTCTTTTTCGGTCGATGCAACGGGGAACAAGAAAACAACGAAGGACGACTGAGCGCACTGAAACGAAAAGAGATGACAAGACCCCCTTCCGTTGTCGTGGGTACCTCGGAAGTGCTTTTGTTCCGTCCCCGACTGCATACCCCCTTTTGTTGATGTTTTATTTCTCTCTCTCTCTCTCTTCATTGCTAAGCTGTTTTAGCATGTACTCTTCAGTTAGGCACTGCGCCGTGCTCCCGACCGGGTTGCAGAAATTAGGTGCCTTTTCTCATCTTTTAACCACTACCACTACCACTCTGCAGTCGTAGTTGGAGCGGTAGTAATACTAGTTGGTATTAGTAGGGAACGAGACCAGAAAAGAAAGTGGATTTAAAAAAAAAACTAAGCGATATGATGATGTTTTTTTTCTTTTTAATTAAGCCATATGATCACGAAAATGGTGGTGCTCTATGTGCCAACAACGATGTTGATGTACAGAGCGTCATCGCTACTACAGCTTCTCTGTCGGACAGGTTTTCGCCTTGGAGAACTAGTCTTATTTCTTCTGTGCTTGGAGCGGTTACTCTGTCAGTGGGAGGCCTTCACCGTAAAGGACAAAGAGGAGAGGATAGTGCGCCTTTTTTATTTCATCGCCACTTTGCCTTCTGTTCCCTCAAAACGCCGGCTACTCCGTTTCTGGCGAGGCTTCTTCATCGGTCAACTAAATCGACGAACAAAAGAAAAAATCGTGCCGCTTGTTCCCGTTTTTTTTCTTTTTGCCTCCGCCGCTGCATGCCTGCGGGCAGCCTGCATCCTCCGGATCTTCCATTGTTGCGAGTCCCCTCCTGTTTCGAGTCCCCAAGTCTCGCGGTGGTCAGTCGCAAGCGGCGCCAGCGTCCTGTTTCACTCCTCTACCGTTGCCACCCCCGAAGTTATAACGCCGTTACGACTGGCACACGCGCTGATTCTTTTTTGTTGTTTCTATTTTTTTCTTTCGAGGAAGTCGTCTTGCGTGTGCAGACAAAGCGCGGCTAAACTGCCCGGACAAAAGGGGGGTGGTTTTTGCCAAGGTGGGCAGGTATAGATAAGTGTGGCGCATTTTTCTAACGCCATCTCGGCCGTCGCCACGTGAGAGAAGTGCTGCCCGTGCATTCCGGCCATCTCTTGCCTTTTAGAAGACACACCTCGCACGCACTGTGTGTGTGTGTGCGTGTGCCTCCGTACTTGTTGACTTGCAGTCCCTCGTCTTGCGGCCTTTTATTTCTTTTTTTTTTCATACCTGGAGTCTCTGTGTGCCAGCTAACAGGTGACTGTCCACTACCTGTGCGTCCTTATACAATGCCTCGCTTTGTTTCGCAAAGCTCTTCCCCTTCCCCGCTAGGCCCCCATTTGTGTGCTATTTAACGTCACATTCTTTTTGTTTTTTTGTTATTGTTGTTGTTCATTTGGGCAGGTTTTACTGAAAAGTAGAGCGGTTGACTGAGTTTGGTTTTGCTGTTGTTTTTTTTTTTTCAAGTAAACCGCATGGTTTCTGGCCATTGCTTATATGCTGCCGTAACATTCCTATCCGCACAATGTAGCGGCTCAAGTAATATGGAGCCTTATGCATTGTTTCAATATGACGTGGTACCCTCCGTCATCCGATAATGGGCTGCGTGCACCGGGCCGGACGGAAGAGGAGCGAACAGGCGCTGTAATTCGTTCTTCGTTCCAGTATTCGCTTCGCTTTACGTTTGATGTTGTACCAGCTTGCTCGAGTTTTCATAATATTGCAGCGTAACTATAGATGGATGGATGGATGCTATGAGCGTCCCCTTTATAACGGGGTGGTGACAAGTATGCCACCAGGCTCGACAAAAAAAAAAAAAAAAACTTTTTTCCCTTTTTTTTATGTTGGCCTAATGCCTCTACTTCGATAAATTCTATCTTAATGGAAAAAAGGTAAATTTTCAGCTTAAGTTCTCTGCCATTTACGGCACACTGTCCATATTTTATTTTTCCAATATTTATTTTTGTCCTTTCTCTCTAATTTTCTGCCACCAATACTCTAACCGTCTCTTACTTATTTCAATCGCGGGTGTGTTCAGCTTTCCATTGTTGTCCCTAAAACCCAAGGCTTCCTGTAGTTTCGTGCCCAAACGTACACCTGGGTGGATATCTCCACATTCAATCAGAACATGTTCCGCCGTTTCCTTATCTTTCCCGCAGCATGTGCATTGTTCTTCTTCTTTACTGAATCTTGCTTTATAACTACGCGTTCTAAGGCAACCCGATCTCGCTTCAAACAGTAAAGCGCTTCCCCTTGAATTATCGTAAAATGCCTCCCTCCTTATTTCATTTTTGCCCTTTCGGTAGTTACTCAAAGCCGGTTTTTTCTCCATAGCTGCCATCCAGTAAATCCTCTCCGCCTCCCTGACTTTTCCCTTAACGCTCTTTGTTGACATATGGCTCACAATACCAGCCGTATATTTACTAGTGAGTCTTCTAGTTCTTTTTCTCCACTGTGTGTCCACGCTCTTCCTATACAAATAACGGAACACCTTCTCTGCCCATCTACTCTCCTTCATATTTCTTAGCCTTTCTTCGAACCTTATTTTGCTCTGCGCTTCCCTCGCCTCAAAACCTGCCCACCCCATATCGCCCTTTACAGCCTCGTTTGTCGTCTTCCCGTGAGCACCCAACGCGAGACGTCCCACAGTCCTTTGATTTACATCCATTCCCGATTGCACCTCTGCCCTCATGCACACCACTGAGTTCCCAAAAGTAAGCCCTGGAACCATTACACCCTTCCACAGACCTCGAAGCACCTCATACCTATTGTATCCCCACAACGCTCTGTGCTTCATTATTGCCGCATTCCTCTTTCCTTTTGCTGCCGAGGCTTTTTCCTGTACCTCCATGTATCTATCACTCTCATTTACCCATACTCCAAGGTACTTGTATTCACTTACCCTCGGTATTTCTTGGCCTTGTATGGACACCGTCTGATCACAGGGATCATTGAATACCATCAATCCACACTTCGTTACACTGAATCCTAGTCCAAGAGCTTCACCTTCCCTTCCGCATATATTCGCCAGCTGCTGTATATCATCTCGACTGTCCGCAAATAAGACGATATCGTCCGCATAAAATAAACCTGGAAGCTTCTGCTCAATCATCATGCCGCCCTGTTTGTGTGACAGATTAAAACCAATGTTGCTACCTTCTAGCGCTTTTTCCATACTCACCATGTACAGCATGAATAACAGTGGGGACAAAGGACATCCCTGTCTCAGACCCCTGCTAACCTCAACGTTCTCTTTGCTACGCATTCCTTCCCACTCTATGCAAACTGTATTTTCTCGGTATATCTCCCTCAAAAGCTGTATACAGTCGTCGCCCATGCCCATTCCTTTCAATATATCCCACAAAATTTCCTGATTAACGTGATAGACCCTCTTCATAAATACGCCACCTGACGGTGAGCTTTTCGGCAGTTTCGCTTCGCAAAGGAGCGTGGGACAGCTAGCGCCATCATGAGGGCATGAAAAGCGAGCCGTCAAATGCGTGAGTGCTGTGATGTTTGTGTTGGTGGCTAGTTCTCCGTATCATCCGCTGCAATCGCACCTCTTTCTAGCTTGAACGAGCTCCTAGTACTCTCCGATAAGCTTTCCGAGCTGCTTCCGCTGCACAATATTTTTTACCCTTCAACGGGTCGGACGAGCAGTTTGGCTTGTTGTGACTGGCAATGCATGGATCCGACCTGCAAGAGACTCTCATGGGCGTGCCCTCCCGACGCGGTCCGCGTTTCGCAGGAACGCAAGAGGTGTCTGTGTGCTCTGCAAGAAACGCGCATCAGCGTCGATGGGACACACGTCCTGCGTCGTCTGCTGCGGTGCCCTCACAATGGCGCCAGAGTGTAGTTCGCGTCCACGGGGCTAGGGACGCCCTTTTTCGAAAAGGGTCCATAGTACCAGTAGTTTGTATGAATGCGGCTGTGCCATCTAATTACACCCGATAGTCCGGTGGGCACTGAAAGGTTTAGACGAAGGATATAAAGGGGCGAAGAAGAATGCGGTGGGCGGACTGTGAGTGAATCCACGGTCGCTTCGCATTTCCTGTTGCGTGGGCGGCTCGGTAAATTGGACGACAGTGTTTCGGGACATCCGTGCAGCGTATAACGTTCCTTCCTTGTCGCTCCGTGGCCGTAAAGCTCGCTTGTCCCGGTTGTGTAACATTGTTATTTCCCGGCCTGTTTTTCCAATCAATGTTGCGTCTACTCGTTTTGATATAGAGCGTCGCCTATATATTTCCTCTTCTTGTGATAGTCGCGCCGCAAACGGGGTTCCGTGGCTTAATTGTTGCCGGCTCGACTGTTTCGTGTATCCCGGTTTCTTCTATCCGTGTGGGTCAATTACGGTGGCAGCAACTGTTGCCCCGTTCGTAATGTCTGCCACGTTGTATCAGTATACGGATTTAGCCAATGCGTGTCGCTGTTTGTGATTACGGTGCCTATTTTCAATGTCGCGCGTGCATTAAGACGATGTCTTCGTGCTTAAACCTTTTTCGAATCGGTGCACATTTTGTAGTGGAGTACCACGATTATTTCTAGCTGAATTGAATTGCCACATATTCTCTAGTATTATCAGAACTATTGGGTAATGGCTAACCGCTGCCCAAAGATGACTAGTAGGTACCCGCCGCGGTGGCTTATTGGTAACGCTGTAGACTCGACTGCTGACCCGAAAGTCGTAGTACTGAATCCCGGCTGCGGAGGCAACATTCCGATAGAGGCCAAATGCCGCCCCGCCGCGGTGGTTTTGCTAAGCTACTCGGCTGCTGACCCGCAGGTCGCGGGATTGAATCCCGGCTGCATTTCCGATGGAGGCGGAAATGTTGTAGGCCCGTGTGGTCAGATTTGGGCGCACGTTAAAGAACCCCAGGTGGTCTAAATTTCTGGAGCCCTCCACTACGGCGTCTCTCATAATCATATGGTGGTTTTGGGACGTTAAACCCTACACATCAATCAGTCATCATCAATCAGAGGCTAAATGTCCTGTAAAAAAAAACCCCAATTGGTCGCAATTTTCGGAACCATCCAGTACGGCGTCCCTACAAATCCTATTGTGATTTTAAGGTGCTAAACTCGGACAATCATTAGAAATAGGTGACCTGTGGTGACTAAACGCGGTTAGACAATTGCTAATGTTGTTTAAATGCTGGCGCACGGTGGCGGATTTTGAAAGATGTCTAGTGTTGGCGGTATGATCGAAAATGTCGGCCACCCCGTGCACCAACATTTCCGGTCATTCATACTCGGCTTAGCGATTGAGTTGTCCACTATACCATCACTTTATCTAGTTTACTTATGTGCGGGCTAAGCCGCGGCCGTTCTAGTTAATCCGAGCTAACGCAAGTGTGTATGCGCGTCGTTATTTATTGGCTGCCCGGATCGGCTTCGGTCGGCTGTGCGTCTTTGTTTGACAGCAACGCCCTGGCTCGACCCCTCGTCTTCCGCGCTCTTCTCGGCGTAGTCCCGAGTTTCGTCGTCTCCCGGTTATCCTTCCGCTGGTTCTTGTGGCACGCTCCGCGCTTTATTGCTCTGCTTCTGAATTCCGGCCCCTATAGGTTTCCCGCTGATGAGATCTCGTTTCAATCGTCGGCTTCTCTCTCTCTCTCTCTCTCTCTCTATCTGGGATGTTTTGATTTGATGCTTGATATGTGGGGTTTACCGTCCCAAAACTACCATATGATCATGAGAGACGCCGTAGTGGAGGGCTCCGGAAACTTCGACCACCTGGGGTTCTTTAACGTGCTCCCAAATCTCGGCACACGGGCCTACAACATTACCGCCTCCATCAGAAATGCAGCCGCCGCAGCCGGGCTTGTATCCCGCGACCTGCGGGTCAGCAGCCACTACAGACCACCGCGGCGGGGCAATCTGGTGTGTTTTGGTCCGCCCGGTAAGTGTAGGTATGTCGGTGACCTTCTCGTCATTTGGTTTTCTCATTCGTTTCGATGACAGCTCGGACTCTCCATTTATCCAGGCGAAAAGCCTTATATCGTGATACCGCACGGTCGCTTTTGGTCGCGATTGGTTCCAATACGGATCGAATTTTTCTATCGTGATTTGCTTTTCCACGTATTCTACGCCAACTACAAAGGGGAGCCACTTCAGGTGGTAGAAATTTTCAAAGCCCTCTACTACGGCGTCTCTCATGATCGTATGATGGTTTTGGGACGTTAAACCCTATCAATTATTATTATTATTATTATTATTATTATTATTATTATTATTATTAAGAGGGTCCAATAACTGTTGGGAAATTTCATCATGTGATCGAGTTTGATCGCGGTCAGTAGCTGCACCGTGTGACACGGGTATTTTTGATGCCTCATCAAACGCAAAACTGGCCGACATCTGCCGTCGGCGTCAACTCGGGTGGTGCAAAAAATAACCATGAAATATGACGCCAACATGGCGTCACAGGTCGCTGGAATTTGTGGTGTCATTATGACGCAGCTTGGTCAGCGGTGGGACCGATCACGGAGTCGGGGCACAAAATCGGGTGAGGCGACTCCGATCTTGGAGGCTATATAGAATCGATGTGCAGAAAGCTTTCGGAAGATGGCAGGGTAGGATCAATCAATACATCAATAGAGAAAACAACAAGATGGCGTTCACCTTCCCGTCGTAGCTGAATGCGCAAGGGCCGTCTTCGTTGTTTTTTTTCCTTGTATGTGTTCGTTCTGTCCTTCCTTGTATGCCGCGACTACTTTTGAGGCAAAGTCTAACCGGATGTTTACGTAGGGATACGGTAGCAGTGACCATAACCCCCCCCCCCCCCCACTTCGCCGGTAACGGTGCGGGATTATACGTTATGCTTGAACGTAAGGCTGTCTAATCTGCCTGTGAGCCTTTTACCTTGCTTCGCCTTGCTGTGTTCTGCTTTCTCCGTAACGACCTCCCGCTCGTCTGGAGAAAGTCCTCGTCGTGTAACGCCGCTGCATACCTTTCATGCCAGGTCGCGCGCCCTAAAACCTTTCAGTTGCCCCCCGTTATCTCGAAACCGCCGATTCCTATCTCGACTTTTCTGCAAAAAGGAGGAACAGTTGTCGTCTTTCTCTCTCTCTTTGTGTGTATGTGTGTGTAATCACTCCCGCGCGTCTAAGCGTTCTTTTCTCGAAAGTGCCTCTGTTTTTTTTTTACTTTCTTTAATGTATACTATCTGTCTTTGACTCTCTGGGGCGGATAGGGAAGTGCGCTATGGCTGTGCTATAGACCCCCCCAGTGTCTTGCTCTCTCTAGACCTGCGATCCTTATCCTGGGGCTCGATCGCTCCACATTCTTCTTTCCTTTTTTTTTTTTTTTCTGCCGTGGCTCTAAGGGTGGTGGCTTTTCTTTTCGTATACCTTTTCCTTGTTCTGTTATTTGAATGGTCGTTTCGAGGCGCCAGGCGCCGACTGTGGCCGACGTGGCTCGTCGGTAGTATAGACCTGATAAAGAGTGCTTACCAGCGCAAACGACAGGGCAGGAGGGGACAGGAGAAGAGGCGAGACGGAGCGCTGAACGTCAACATGAGGCTGGAGTGAAGATGATAGTTATAGCGCGAGAACAAAACGACGACACAGAGACAAGAAGGACACGAAAGACACGAGCGCTTCGTGTCCTTCTTGTCTCTATGTCGTCGTTTTGTTCTCGCGCTATAACTATCATCATGCCATACCAACTAGCCCAAGCTGCCACACTTCTAAGGAGCGAAGAAGTCAGGAAAGGGTCCGTTGTATTAGAAATGAAACTCAAGAGACAGTAGGATTGGGCGTGTTGGTATAACATGTCGTTTGCGCTTGTAAGCACTCTTTAACATGTTATACAACACACGCCCAATCCTACTGTCTCTTGAGTATAGAGCTGGAAAAAAAAGGGGGGGGGGGACTCGGCTGCAGCAAGATGGAGAGTTGGGTTGTTGTTGTTGCTGAACGGTCATGTTAACAAATTAACTTCATGCGCACCGAAGACGCGCACAGCGTAAGTAGAAAGGAGAGCGCTTACACTGACAACCGACTCTTTATTGCTTCGGAAATAGCATGTAAAGCAGGGGTATACCTTTCACTCATCTTTGAGAAATAGGTGTATAGGATGTGACAAAAATGGTTCTTGTCAGGATTGCCCACACTTTTTTTTTTTTTTGGCGTTATGCGTCGTTTATCAAATTCATTGTTTCGTGTTGTTTTAACATGCACACATTACGGCTCCTCCTTTGCGTGCCTTATTGACTGGTACGGGTTGCAGCACCTTGTCAGGCACTAATTCGCCTTTTTGCCTGCTCTGTCGCTCACGTGTCTACACTGTACTATGTAACTGATTTATGGCTGATTCGTTGAATAAAGAGTTTTTAGAATTCGAAAAAAAAAAAGAAAATCGCAATGTGTAGTCGCTGTGTAAGCGCTGTCCAGCCCCCACTTACCCTTGTCCATTTGCTCTAGCTAAGCCAACTCGCGTCTCGTACGAACACTCGCACGTATACGCCTTCGCCGTTTACGCATCGTTCCTCTCTTCATCATAAGAGTGAATCGAGCGAGCGTGTTCTGTGTGGTTTGTGGCACAGCATTACGGAATGCCGGACACAGTCCAGGTGCTGCTACTAAGGTTGCGCTATATCCTTGACCCTCGTCGTAATCGGGGTGTCTTCGCTGTGGCGGAGGAAAACGTGTTCGACGCGCAGTTCATGGCTGCGAAAGGGGAAAAAAAATGATCTTAGCTGGCAGCAGCTGCGTGCGATTTAACGAGTGCACACCGGCGTGCCAACATATCTTTTTTTTTATATAATTAAAGAGCTAGCTTTGCTGCTATGCGGTTTGCCCATTTAATGACGATTGGCCACTTACTGCAAACGGTGTATTCGAGCGAAGTTTGCTAGTGCCATGATGAACGCAAAGTACACTCGGCTCTTTTGGTACTAAGCACGCACAATAGACAAACGCTAGCACTTGCAGCTAGGGCCTCCTTCTAGACTTCGATGAGCACGAGAGGTGCCGCCATTGGTGGGACGCGTTAAGCATCGCAGGGAAGCGGAACTTGCGGAGTATGAAAGTGACCTATTAAAGGGAGCCTCTTGTCTGCGGCCTCGCGTCTCTCATAATCATATGTTGGTTTTTGGGACGTTAAACCCCACAAATCAATTGTCTGCGTTGTGTTGCGACGACTGGTCACTGTGTCGCCACTAGTGCATAACGGTGCGCACGGAATTTACCGCTATACGTGGGGAAATGTACCGTAACGGCTGACGTGCTTGATTGTTCGACGTCTTGGTGGAACCCGGCATTTATAACACTTTCTTGTTAAAATGGCCGCGTATCTGCGCGCTTCGCTGCTAATGTCGTCGAAAGACGATATAGTCTTCGGCCGACCATTCGTGCATATATAGCGTCGCATTTTCGGCGTATAGCCTGAGAAACACTAGGGTCTTTAGAATTGCGTATGTACGTATATATTCTAGTGAAGGAGTTCGCCACCCAATACTTACGTATTGATGTTGAGCCTCAGTTATGCGCAATCTTTGGTCTTTTTTTTTTTTTTATCGACTGTGTTCACAAGTATGAACGCAGCCACCAGTTCATGATGCATGGGTGTTCAGCAAGTGGTTAAACTTTGGTCGGTTGGCTGAATCGTGTGACGCAGATAGCCCGAAATTTCTTCGTTTAAGTTTACCCCTTAGATAGACTGTCGTGTTTAGTAAGTGCGTCTTGAGGTAGGATATCTTGCGGGCGATATAGGCAACGTTTGCTGTGACGTAAGCTTTCGGGACGAAACACATCGAGGCCTCGTCGGGGACTTTTTCCGAATTAGTTCCAAAGGAGAAGGAGGGGGGTGGGGTGGAGAGATGACGGGAACTTACGCGTTGTTTCATGTTTGCTCCCGAATTAGAGGCATGATGAGAAAGTTTTTTTGGGGGAGAATGTTGCCCCCCTATTTCTCTCTTCTCACTGTGCCGCCGCTGCTAAAAGTATATAAGAGCGTTGCTGAGTCCTAAATAATCTCCTGTTGTCAATCCGCGCCAGTGCTGCACGCAGCATTTGCAAGTCGCTTCGTGCACTCGCCGCACGCTGGGGGAGAATCTGAGGAAACGGGTTAGTGTATATATTGCATGCCCCCAATCGTAATATTGCGTAACAGCAGAGCCCAGTCCCTGCTCTCTCTAGTAGGCCTTTTTTTTTTTGTCTTTTTTGCCCGTTCCGACGCGTACGTAGTATCGGGATGCGGAGCGTGCCGTTAATGCAGTTCCTATTCGCACCGCGGGGCCTCTTGCGGCCGCGTTTGTTGTATTAGCAGCTGCAGCGGGCCGATCGCTGCTCTGTATGAGCGCAACAGCTGGGAGCGGCGCTGCCGGAGCTGTAACTTGCTTTCCTTTGCGGCCCAGCCAGCTGGACCGTTTTCTGCGCGGACCGTATGTACCGTGTAGATTCGCGCGTTAGCTACGTGTCTGTTTTTTTTACGTGCTCCCGATAGTACAGTCTTAAGACTGTAAGGACCCACCGTGGAGATCAAGTGATTTTGACGCTCGACCGCTGACACTAAGGTCGTGGCTAGAATCCCGGCCGCGATGGCGGCATTTCGATGGAAACGAAATGCTGAAGGCCCACGCATTTTGATTGGACGGCTCCCTCCCGCATGCATACGTCAAAAAAGAACCCAGAGAGTTTCGTAAAGTTAACTAGAGGGGACACTGACGCTGCGATCGTTCAGTGTTCATGGAAACGATGGATAGTACATGGACTGGCCTAGTTTTTGTGCTTGCGGGCTTCAAACACACTTGTGGCCTTTGTTTACTGCAGTCACGATTCTAGTTTCGTTTCGAATAAAAGCACAAACCGTTCGGAACTTCGTGGCCAGATTTGAAATAGTGAGCCTAGAAGAAGAATGGCTATTTGGGCTAGTTGGTTTGAATTCATAATAATAAGGGCTGCAGCGCGAGCACGAAGGTGCTAGAAGTAAGAAACTGACGAAAGGCAAGGCACGGAAAGGCGCGCTCGTGTTGTCCTCTTTGCTTTCCGTGCCTCGCCTTTCGTTTCACGTTTCTTCTAGCACCTTCGTGCTCGCGCTGCAGCCCTTATTACTATGAGCCTAGAAGGTTACAGTAGTGAAATGCAACTGCTGAACATTTGCTGATTGTTGTTTCGTGGCAAAGCAATCCATCGTTCCTATCTTCGCTAGAGTGCCATGCGCTGTAGCTCCGATAGAAACTAGCGCCAAAATTCTCTCTACTGCATTTACAGGCAAGTCTTGGAAAGAACCTCATGGGTCGACGTTTTCGAAGCACTATACTGTGGCGCCCCATACCGCGGTTTGGAAGCGTCAAACAACAAATTATTGCAACTACTACTACTACTACTACTACTACTACTACTACTACTACTACTACTACTACTACTACTACACAATACTCTTGTGTATAGAATGGCGAGGGAACTGTTCGCTTTCCGAACCGCAGAAAGATTGTACATCCTCGTTGGAGTGATGTGACGTCGTCTCGTCCTAACAAGTCCCCGCGTCGACGGCGTCCACCCTGCACTTCCTTTGTCGTCCGCGCAAAGTGCTCCCCGCTTTCAACGACAATTGAACTCGGTGATTGGAATTTCGAACCTTTAATACCTGTCTTCTTCCTCGAGCTCTTGAACAAAGGAGACGTTCCGTCGATAGCTCAGTTGGTAGAGCGGTGGACCGTAGAAGTATCAGTAGTTGAACAAAGGAAGCCAATCAGGCTCGTCGATTTCGATTCCATTCGGTGTCGGGGGGTCATTGCATGCGAGCGTGGGATAGTAGTTTATACAGGGTGGTGCACCAGCTAAATTCCTCCGGGGCTTGGAAAAACTCTCACAAGATCCCCTTTGCATATGCTTAAGACCAGGCAGTTTCCTACTATACTTGCTAGAGGGGACTCTGGCGCTGCGATCGTTCAGCCACAATGGGAATGGCGGGGGGGATTAGCCTATAGTGTTCGTGCTTGCCGGTTGCGGACGTACTTGCGGCTTTGTGATCTATTGGCCTATGTTTTGGATGAAAACAAAAAAAAAAGAATGGGCCGCTGCGAACTTCGTTAGCCGATATTAATTGGTCAGCCTAAAACGGTCAGGGTAGTGAAGCGTAACTGCTGCACCTTTGCAGAACTTTGTCTTGCGCTAAAGCGAATCTAGGCCACGCGGAGTCAAACGGGAGCCGAAAGTACGGAGAATTAGACAAATCCGTGTTACTACCCATCGTTCCCGCGCTGGCTGAACTGCCGTGCGTTGCAGCTCCCATAGACACTAGCGCCAGAGATCCATCTAGTGTTTTTTATAAGAAGCTCTATGCCCGATACGTCTCCGAAGGAATAGCCATCTTTTTTTCATTCTCAATTGGAGTATTGATCTTCACCCACCAACCCGCGAAAGCTCTGTGCGCCCAACGTGCCTTCGCGTGGCATCTGGGATCGGAGGCATTTAGAGCTTTCTGCACCTCACCTAGTTTTTCATTGCCTCCGTGATTCGCTCACCTTTGACCAAGCGACGGTGTCGTGCGATGATGCAATCATATGACGTCATGGCAGGTGGCCTTGGGTTGCCGTCACAAATTTAAGCAAACTCTGACGTTATCGTGAGCACATGGGGTGTCGTCACGTGATTTTTTTATTTCTTCTATCGGCGGTGGTCTATTTTCAATTTTAATGAGAAACCTAAGGCTTTTGCCTTAATATGCTGATGCACTCTTATGACGATGTGACCAAGTTGCGTGTTTCTTACTGTTGCGTTTGGTAAGTCGCTCTATTAGTGTTCTCTTCAATTGCGTAATTAGACAAGATATGTTACCAACTAACCAAAGAAGTTGAAGCACTTTGCACTAATTTCCATTTTGTTTCGCATCACTTGTGTTTTGCACGGAGCACTGTTGTTCTGGGATCAGTATCCGGGCCACTCTACATGTCTAGTTTGATGGATCCTAAGGCCCAAACAACGAAACGTTCCTTTCCTTTGACCGCGTCCTCTCCTTACGTGAGGCTTCCTTACAACCAAGTACCGACGGAGGAAGCAAGCGTACTCTGAAAGCTCCCTTAACCCGTCCTCGCGGGAGGAATGGCTGCCGCGCTCCTGCGTTCGAGATTATCGAATATAAGCTTTGCTCACAATCGTTTATTCTGTAAAAAAGAGTTGGGTCACCACATCACTTCCAAATTGAAGTGTTAATATAGAGACGCGTGTACGCTTTCTTCAAACTACGATTACTGAATGTGAAAAGCCACCGTAGTCGAGCGCAAAATGTGGTGCATTCTAGCAACACTGAAACGCCCCACGGAGGAAGGAAACAGGTTTCCTTTCCTTCCTCCGTGGTGCAGTGCACGCACGCTCGCCGCTCGCGTCTCCCCGCAGAGGTGGGGTGGGAGGGTTGCCTCGAAAACGAAAACATCACGTGGGCTAGCTGTGAGGCGAAGCGCTCGTTCAGGGCAAGGAGGGGACCTAAGGGCGCACGAAGGTAGCCCCAAAGCAACCTTAAGCTGAGGAAGCGCCAAGGAAGCCTTCACCGAGGGCTCCTCAGTGAGGAAGCTTTCAGAGTGACATAAGGCGGCCTCACAAAAATTAAGGCTTCCTCACTGAGGAAAGGAACGTTTCGTTGTTTGGCCCTAAATGTCGCAGCTTGAGCCCCAACAATCGCGGTATCCTCTCTCTGTCGGCCCTGTTCTACGCACACAGCCTTCAGTCGCAGTACACCTGGCTTCGTATTACCTCCTCCTACCGTGGCTTCGATTTGCCTCGTTAGCCATTGGCTCTAGTTTTTGAGTGAGAGAGAGAGAGAAAATGAAATATGGAAGGAAGGAGAGGGAGGGGCGTGGCAAGGCTTGGCTCTAACTTCGCTGTAGTGGTCGCGTGGCTGCAGCGTGGCCAAGAAAAATCGCTCCGCTTTTCAAGTCCGTGTTGTACGGACTTCGATCACCGCACCTCGTATTATACGGCGGCATTGCAGCAAAACAGGGTTGCTGGGCTCACGCCAGTCCGCGTGCTTGCGTAGAGCTTGTGGGCACGCAGAGAATAACTATGCATTCAGAAAGTAAAAAAAAAAGAGGGAGCGAAATACGAAATAAATGAGAGAGAGAAATGAACTGTTCGTTGCTCCCCGTTTCAACGGGTCCGTGTATTCGGAGACACGCCCGCATTTCTTGGCTTTCGTGCCGCATATTTTAGCGGCCGTTTCCTTTCTGCTGCGCGTGCTGTCGGTGTTTGCATTCGATGGGTTGTCTCGTTGTTGCCAGCCGTGTCGTGCAGTATACTTTTTGCTTTACTACATTGGATGTTGCGTTTTATCGTGTTCTAAACCTCGCTTAACGGTTGCTTTCGTGAACGCTCCACTACGGCGTCTCTCATAATCAAATGGTGGTTTTGGGACGTTAAACCTTACAAATCAATCAATCAATCAATCAATGCTTTCGTGAACGAATCTTCGTTTACTGCCTGTCCGCGAAATCTCGAACCGCGCCCCGTTCCCTTGTATACGTGCTTCTGCCTTTACGTATACATTGTTTTTGTAGAGAGATGGGACGGGGTGTTAACGCCCGCGCACACGAGAGCAAATATTGTGAACGCGTGCAGGCACACACTCGAGTTACACGTGAAGAGCGTCCACGGGCGTTTACATGCGCATTCATTTATAGGGCTCAGATTGAAACTGGTGTAAACAAATTCGGGCGTGCACCAGTGTCGTGGCCACGCGTTGGCACACCGAGACCGTGTGCCCCCCCCCCCCCCCACCCCAACTTTTTTTATTTATTTATTTAATACATACTGCGGACCACACTTCGGTCCAAGCAGGAGGGCATGGTGTAATGCAAAGAGAAATACAATACACGCAAAACAAAACAAAAAAAACAGTGCACAGTTACTCAGTATCGCAAGTACTACATTCGATTGTCTGGTACCAATCTGAAATGGTGCGTGGAAAAAAATGAAAATTTGAACGTGTCCGTTCTCGCGAAGTACGGAGTTAGTGCATTTGGTTGGCGATGTCTTGTCGGTCTTGTGTTTAATTTATCATAGCATACAAAGCACAAAATGACACAGGCCAGTATCATTCTGCCGAGCTCTCACATCAGATTGAGAGTGTGTGCGCCCCCCCCCCCCCTCCTCCCAACCGAAAGCATTTCTCTCTACGCCCTTGGCATGCATGCAACGCGTACTCGAGAGCAGTACGTGAGCACAGCTACATAAGTACACTGATCTAAACATAAACACACAAAGAGCACTGCAGTATGCACATTGTTGTTCGTGCTGTAGAGACACACGCGCACGAATGATACCTACACGTGCACCGTGTGTACGTGTGTGTGTGTGTGTGTGTGTGTGTCAGGGGGCGTGGCACTGCTTGCAACAAGCAGCGAATATCCGTTAAAGCGCTGGACACCTGTGAGGAAAGATATAAATCGTATAATATTCCATATACTATACTATGCTGTACTATACATATTATATATAGTACAAATGGAGAGTAAAATTCGCTTTATCGTTGCTCGCATTTTCTGGCACGAGCTCTCGCATTTGCGCGACGATCGTGCTGCTTCCTCCGCTTTTTTTTTACTACTTACCTTTTCTTCTACTTTTATTGAGTTCTTTCAATTACCTTTTTTTTTCGCTAATCTCCTTTTTTTTCAATGTTTTTACATTTTCCGTTTTTTTCGGTGCCTAATATGAAAAGAAGGCCACTTCGGGAGTTGAGACGAAATCCCCAGTTGCCTCGCAGATGGTTGGTGTCAGGGAACGGAGATGGTCAGTTCTGGAAGAAAAAAAAAAGGCAGGGAAAAAAAGTGAGGTCGCGTACCTGAAAAAGTTGCTCGTGTCCCAAGTTGCAGAACGCGCGAGTCGCCCCGTCCTGTTGCTATGTCTGCAACGCCGGTCGGCCCGTGACAGTGGTCTGGGGCATTTTTGCGGTTGCTGTTGCTGTTTCTTGCTGATTATTTTTATTGGCCGGTTCCTTCAAGCGGGATTGCCCCGCCACGGTGGTCTAGTGGCTAAGGTTCTCGGCTGCTGACCCGCAGGTCGCGGGATCAAATCCCGGCTGTGGCGGCTGCATTTCTGATGGAGGCGGAAATGTTGTAGGCCCGTGTGCTCAGATTTGGGTGCACGTTAAAGAACCCCAGGTGGTCGAAATTTCCGGTGCCCTCCACTACGGCGTCTCTCACAATCATATGGTGGTTTTGGGACGTTAAACCCCACACATCAATCAATCATTTATTCATTCCTTCATTCAATCAATCAATCGCCGAAAAAAGAAAAGTACACACACATGGCTGCCGCATCGTCATAGTCGTCCAAGAAATGCGCGCTGTAGCGATGACATTTGCTATTTTAACATATTTATGTGCAAGAGCCTGTCATAACGGACACACTATCCCAAGGTCATTATGGAGCGAGCGGTATAGATTCCCTGCGTATACCGCTTTTATGCGCATTAGTGCCATCATTGGTTGACACTGAGCGATGTTTACATGGTTGTTCGTGTCGGCTGGTTATAGCTGGGTGGGGATGAATTATTGCTCGCTCACGCTTTTTAGATGCGGGTCGTATTTCAGCGTTCATTAGCCGGTCTTCATGAGCTCGTAGCACGTGCTCAATAAGCCTACGTGGAGATGGTTCGAACTCTTTGGTGCGTGCTTTATCACTGTGTATCCCTTACGAAACATTTTCTAGGATATGGTCGTTTCTGTAGAGCTGCTGCTGTTATTTGAATCAGTCGTATAGTTTTGAACTGTACTGTAGTGATCGTACTATTAATGGCAAGGCATTAAAGGGGACCGAAAAAAATTTTGGCATTGGTAGGGCGCGTTCCGGAGAGGTTCATTCAGCCCATATCGACGAAAATCTTTTTTTGTTTATTTCGTCCGCGTTAATGATTTGTCATCAATGCATCGTTATGAAAATTACACTACAGCAAAAAAAAAGTACGAATCATATAAATTATATAATTGGCTGTCGTGCGCAATTGAACTGTTCTCGCTTCGCTTTGGTCCGCCGCGGTGGAGAGCAGTGGTTATGGTGTTTGGCCATTGACTTGATAGGTCGTGGGTTCGATTTCGGCCGTGGTGCTGGCATTCTCGGTGGAGGCGAAACGGTAGGCGCGCTTGTGTTGGGCGACGTCACTGCACGTTAAAGAACACGAAAACGTCGAAATTTCCGGAGCCCTCCACTATACGGCGTCTCTCATAATCGTATCTTATTAGTTTTGGGACTTTAAACAGCAACAATTGTTAATCTAATGAAAACCAGGATCCGCTTGTTCTCATATACACTCGTCAAACCGGAGTTGCATGACGATAGTTATAGCGTGAGAACAAAACGGCGACACGGAGACAAGAAGGACACGAAGGATACGAAGGACACGAAGGATCTGTGTCGGCGTTTTGTTCTCGCGCTATAACTATCGTCGTGCCATACCAACTAGCCCAAGCTGCCACACTTCGGAGTTGCATTTGCGTGAATTTTTAAATGTTTCTTCTTTAGACTGAGAACGCATATCATGCATACATAGCCCGTGTCGATTTTCCCGACTTATACTTACATTATTTTTGTTTCGCCAGCGACTCTTACTGTGTGCATAGATGTTTCTTTTTTTAGTCTGAGGACCCGTGCGATGCATACATAACCCGAGTCGATTTTACAGTATGCATAGGGAGGCGTGGTGACATTTAGTGGTAGAGCTTAACCTTGACACAGTGATGCCGGCGAATAAAGCGGTCGTGCGAGGCTGCACGCGCAAGTGAAGCGCGCTGTTCCGAGAAAGAAGAACATGATTCGAGTGATCCATGCCGTGCGTGGGACGGGTCGGGCGAGCTGTACCGCGTTAATGGCCGAAACGCCATTTGCGCTGCCGCCGTGTGCAGTCCGTGGCTCTTGGCTATAGTTACAGTTGGCTCCTTTAAGCGACTTCCGCTGCCTGACCTGGTGTGCACCGTCTTCTCGTAACGTGCGCTCGCTCGAATGCACTTGAGTGCAGTTTTCGAGATCGGGTATAGTCCTGAGCTATATCACGTGGGGTGGATGGCGTTGCCTTTGTTTTCGTTTATTAACTCGAAGTGTGCCGTATAAACGGTAGACTGGTAATTCAGACGCTGTTTCGTGGTCGGCATGTTCCGTTTTTTTTTTCTTTCAGTTTTTTTAGAGCCGTAAAAATGCCACTGACACAAAAATGTTTAATAATCTATTTGCTTCGATGGAAGCTCCAGCCCTCAAAAAGTACCTTCGTAATGTTCTGGTTAGCGTCATCATAATCATCATCATCAGCCTAACCAAGCTCACTGCAGGGCAAAGGCCTCGGCCGTGTTCCGCCAGTCAACCCGGACTTGTGCTTTCTTCTGCCACGCTATTACCTACAAACTTGTTAATTTTAATTTGCCCACCTCGTTTTCCGTCTCGACCCGCCACGGTGGTCTAGTGGCTAAGGTACTCGGCTGCTGACCCGCAGGTCGCGGGATCGAATCCCGGCTGCGGCGGCTGCATTTCCGATGGAGGCGGAAATGTTGTAGGCCCGTGTGCTCAGATTTGGGTGCACGTTAAAGAACGCCAGGTGGTCGAAATTTCCGGTGCCCTCCTTTACGGCGTCTCTCATAATCAAATAGTGGTTTTGGGACGTTAAACCCCACAAATCAATCAATCAGTCGTTTTCCGTCTCCACTCTCGCGCGTTTGTTTTTGCTCTATCAACTTGCGCTCACGTGCTTGCACAGGATATCGTGTTTCCACGTCTGTTTCACTCTGTGACGCTATTGGTGACGTACAATAGAGTGGCCATTTTTTTTTTGCGTTTTGATACCTGACGTCAGAACAGCTATAGCCATACTGGTGCGTGAAGTCGTAGATTATGTAGCTTGACGCCACGTTAGTGTTGATGTCGCTCGGTGCGCGACGCCGAAATCGACTTTGGTGACGAAATAAAAAAAATAACCCTTTGTGACGAAATAAGATATATTGGCAACGTTTAGTTGGTGTCTTCCCCACTTGCTTAGATCCGTTTCTGTGAAGCAGAGTGAACTCATTTCCGAAAGTGTGTCTGTACGCCTTTTTATAAGTTTGGCGCCATGTTTTTCATCTTCTTCTCTGTGGACACGCGTGGCTGAAACTGAAGTAGATAAGAAACGCCTCTAAAACGAAATGGCCTTTGTAACGAAGGCTCTTTTTTTTTTCTTCCATGCTGTAGTGCTGCTGGTACGGTGCCAGGCCTGCGATCTGTGTACCGAAGCAATTTTCTAACGTTGCGAGTACTTGGGTATCTGTTTAATCCTGCCAGCAAATAAATATGCTTTGGTCTACGCACGGTCATTATACCTGTCCTGTTTCACAAAGTCCGAGTTTCTATTATTTACTTCATACCGTCCGTTATACGACACTCCAATCGCATACTGTTTGCGACGTCTTCTGGTAGTGTGAGAGTTCACTGATCAGCTGTCGGCTCGTTTTCTGCGTGATTCATGCTGGCAAAAAGGAAAGAAAAAAAAAAACACATGTTCTGCTCTAGTCGCCAGCACTACGGGCAGCGGTGATTAACACTATCAGGTTTAACCACAAAATATATACTCTATAAGATGAACGGGAAGCGGGTAGGGGGGGGGGGGGGGGTGACCGCCGCCGTATCTTAACTGGTGTATCATCGGACGCATCATTCGAAGGTTGCATGTTCGGTTCCCGCCGGTGGCGAGTTATAATTTACTTCACTTTGCTTTATTCGCATTTTTATTATAATTACTGCTATGCAGTTATTACGCGTGCTTGATTGACTAGAAGCTCGGTCCGAGCAAGTTGGTCAAGGGACATAACGGAACCGGTATATAAGTGCACCAAGCAAGGCAAGGACAACGAAAACGAACGCGCAGGGTTTATTAGTTTTCGTTTAGTGTGTTCGGTCTTCGTTTGTCTTTGCCTTGCCTTGGCGGGCTTATACCGGCTCCAGCGTGCCATCTCCGATCTTTTGCTTTCCCCGATCAAGTTATACGACCATCACTCGGCGAAGTGCTCCGCCTATATCCTCATTTGGTCTCTCCGGCCAAGACGTCTATAAACCAGCTGGTTCGTTCTGTATAGGTGAAAAAACCAAGGACGTTGTTGGTGCTGCGTTAGTTTCTCGCAGGAGGTGGATGCTGTGTTTATCGATTGACCTAAACCTTCCCCTATCGCAATTACGCGGCGTTGACCTAAATATTGACCCAACCTGTGTTTATATATAAGCGAGGTCGGTCCGGGGGAGGAGGCCTCGTTAGACCGCAGGCTATATAGGGCGATGCGATAAGAATGGAGAGCCTATCAAACAACACTCTGGGGGGAGAAAGCAAGCCCTGGCGGTGCTGACGTTGCGTCCCTGTTTTCTTGCTGAAGCAAACGATTCGGCTCATCTTGTACGTGCTCTGCGCTGTTGATTACGCACACACATTCTGTGCTCTGCTGCCGTTTCATGTGCGTACATTGCTCCACCGTAGGTGGCGATGCGTCCGAAACGTCACTTAAATTGTGCTTTTTCTCTGCATCTCATCTCTCTCTCTCTCTCTCTCTCTCTCTCTCTCTCTCTCTCTCTCTCTCTGCGTGTGTGTGTGTGTGTGTGTGTGTGTGTTTCTAGCTGCGCTTGTATCGCACCGAAACTAATGCCCCTGACACACGGGCACCCTGAAGTCCTTTAGACAAGGGGACATCTTTCGGAAAGGCGTTTGGGCGCAGTGACACACGACAAAGGAGTAACTCCTTTCCGGCAAAGATCCTTTTCGCAAAAGCAGATTCCGCATCTACTTTTCTGGCAGGAAGGGAGTACTCTCGCATACAGTGCGCATAATTTATCAATAGAAGAAAACGTGTCGCAACATTGCGGTGCCCTGTCAATATTTTTTTGCGCTGAGAAAATGTTTTCATTTTCAGCAGCAGTGCGATTTGTTGAAAAGTGAAGGCCTATACTCAGTCCATACTCTCATACCCCTGTCACACGGCCACCACTAAACTCCGTTGAACACCGTCAACGTAAATCTCCCCTAGGTGGTTCGACGGAGAAGGAGTTGTGGCAGTGACACACGGCAATGAAAAGGTTGTAACAGTTGGCGCGAGGGGACTCAGCTGGCGCTGTTTGATTTTCAAAAAAGTATTCTAATTTCCTCTCTATTGATTTTTTTGTGAATCCTCGTTCTCTGGTTTTTACAAAAAACACTATTAAGGAGGTAAGAGGCTAACAAACCATAAAAATACTTTCAAATAAAATCGAATTCGCTAAATGTAGCGATGCTGCTAATGACGCTGGCCACATTGTGCTTTTAGTTTTGTTGCCTGTGTTCATGTTTGTGTACGAAAGTACTTGTGCTTCCTTGCCTTGTGAGCGCACATTTTGTGTTCTTCAGTCATGAGTGACACAGCGACGACCACAACCACACGCGTGGACGAAATATTTTTCAATGGCGCCGGCCGGTCCGACTCGCGAGGCACCACGTGCGAGGCACGGAGTGTAGAGCATCGGTGTTGAGAGTAGTGAACTCTGGCGGGCGTAAATATATGTAAACAAACACGCGTTGTGAATGAGTACTACAACGAAAGAACGTTTAAGATTGCCAAAATGTATTATTCTTTCACTGCGGCCACTTAGTGCTCGAAATTTTTCTCTGGCCTCTAGACTGCTGGAGACGAAAGTACCTCGTTTCGCTGCGAAGGGAGATTGTTGAACGTCCTTTGCGAAACGCTCCGTTTACCTTCGTTTGGGTAAGGGTTTGGGTCATGATCACGTCACTAACGTGATCATGTTACGGTTGGCAGCGGCAGTTGCTGTGTCGGCGACGTAGTATCTTGTAACAATGGAGTCGGCTCAGTCGGTGAAGAAAAAACCGCGCGTCCAGTGGACTGAAAAGGAGACCTGGGCGCTGATAAAGCTATGGGAGGACCATTTGGACGCCTTGCGAGGGCAAAAGCACAACGGTGGAGTGTACCAGGCGATTGCCGAGAGCCTCACCGACGCCGGTATTCCCCGTACACGGGCGCAAGTTCATCTTCGATGGAGCGGAGGGCGACAAAAGTCAGGCCCACCTCAACTGTTGCTTTATCTCTGTCTCTGCGCTGAGACATCGCTGGACCACGATGAAACGCCGCACGCCGTCACTGACCCAGCTAAACTCAGCCATGTAAAAAGTACAAAAAAAAACAAAAATAGCAAAACACCGATTGTTCATAGTTGCCAGGCGAACTTAAGTTGCTGCTAAAACCGCAAAAAAGCGAAAGAAAATTACAGGTATGCGCATTATAAGCCACCAGGCAATAAAAAAAAACGGTTTTATGCTTCGGCGTCGCTGAATGTGATGTACATGCGCAGATTCTTTTTAATATTTCTAAGCTTGCTGCTTCCACAAACAGCGCCATTTTTTCTACAGCGTTCTTCTGAGGCACCGCCTAAAGCAGTAGTCCGGTGCCGTGTGTCATCAGCGCCACTCCTTTCTGCAAATGGTCCCCTTAGGTGACAAAAGGGGTTTCCTTCAAAGTACTTTACTTTTGCCCGTGTGTCACGGGTATAACATGTTTGAGGGCCATGACGCCAAATTCTCGATCATAATCTGTGTTACCTATAATTCTCAGTACATTCACGAATAAGGTGGAGGAATTTTGGCCTATATTCAATTGAATATTTTTTATAAACACGCAAGTGGTCTGACAGTCGGGCATCGTTGCCGGACTCGCGAGCCCTGAAGTAAGAAGCTGCGCGAGCATCTGTACTCCGGCGAATGATTTCGTTCCGTGGATCAGCTGCACGTGAAATCGAAATATTCCAGCTTTGTTTCAGGTCAGCAGTGAAATTGAACGATTTGCAGCGACCGAAACTTGGCATAAGACGAGAGTTCCGCTCCTGACTCTACATGACGTCACGTGCGCCATGGCAAAATGGCGACCGCCAGCGAGGGCGTGGTAGCGACTTGTAAGGTTTGTTTTGCGCTGATTTTTTTTTTTACAGTCATGCTTTTTATATCTCTGTAGACACAACGGATCCTCGTCTTCTAGTTTTCCCCGAAAACCAGGAATTGAGTGAAACGTGTCGTGGCCCCTTTAACTACATCCAATTCGCCCAAACTCGACTTCTTCTTGCGTAGAATCCACAGCGTTGCGCCTGATGTACGAAACTGAGTATACAATACTATACGCTTACACTTCGTCATCTGTGTAATAAATAATACGCCAACCGCATCCGCTTCAAGCGCCGCGTCGCCGACGCGGAAATATTTTTCCCCTTTAAACACCACGAGATGGGAAAAAGGGTGAGAGAGTGTTGTGCCACTACGATTTACACGCTCGTTCACGGCCACCTTGTCGTAGCGGCTGTGTTCCTCCTCCTCCACACTTTCGCTTCTCTTTCCCCCCTTTTCTCTCATCGAACGCCATTACGATGAATCACCGCGTGTGGACCTTGCCACGCCGTAAAACGAGTCTTTCAGTCGTCGGTGCGCCGCGCCGATCGGGTTTTCTCTCTCTCTCTCTCTCTCTCTCTCTGCTTTTCCTCCTCTCATCTACAGCATTCCTCATCGGTGGACGCCTTCGATATATTCGTCCATCGTGACGTCAGACGTGGGCGAAACGAGAGAGGAGCCTTTCGAGGCTTGCTTCATCGTGAAACCCCTTTTGTTTGTTTTTTGTTTTTTTGTTATGATGCTTTAAATTTCCTGATGGTAACTTCGATCAAACCACTTTTGAAGCCCGTAATTCGTTAAACGCGGCTGGTGGTGTGGAAAAATGGAAAATAAAGGAAGATGTCACAGAGATGACTTTATTACTCCCTGATGAGAATTCTGGGCGCAGGTGCGTGTTGGGGCAACGCCGACTGTGTTCGAAGTTTTGGCTGTCCCGAGTCATAGCTATAGTTGAACTTAGAGAAGTGTGCCAGTTTGGGCTAGTTGGTATGACGTGACGATAGTTACAGCGCCAGAATAGAACGACCACAAAGAGATGAGAGCGTGTCTTTATTGTCTCTTTGTCGTCGTTCTGTTTTCGCGCTATAATTAGCGTTGTAGTTGTAACGTTCGTTACATATTGTCGCAGACAACTGCCAACGCTCGAATGTTACGCACATCACTCAGTGCAATCACAGGCGTCGCAAACCAAGCGAAAATGCCGAAAAAGCAAAAGTAATAGAAGACAACCGTGTGTCTTGATTTTAGCGCATTCTAAGCTGTATTCACGCGACGGACCAAATCGCGATTCGGGCATGCGGATTGAGTGCTACGTCGCCACACGTCAGTCGTTCCCGCGTTCGCGCTCTGTTCCGCTCGAACTGATTCGTGAAACGACGGAATCCCGAATCGCAGTTTGGATCCTCGGTTAGCAGTGCTGAAATCCTCGCTTGTAGCGGGAATTCTGCCCTTCCTTGAGAAGGATTCGAATCTCGTCACGTGACTGATTCGTATACAGCTATAAATGTAAGGGCTCGTTCTCACAGCCGTCAAACGACCCGCGCCCGTAATCATGACGTCACCGCTTTTTTGTGTCGGGTGGAGTGGATTTCCGACCAGTTTTCTCTTCGAAAAACGGGGTGACGCTGACGTGAAGCGATGCTCCAAGTGACTACTAACGTTATTTCACAATGCCTCCACTGTGGCATTCCTTCCTATCGTATATTCATTTTGACACTTGGAAGCACGGTAATTTGATGTTTATCGTTATTTCCACTGTGGCATTCCTTCCTATCGTATCTTCATTTTGGCACGTGGAAGCACGGTAATTTGATGTTTATCGTTATTTCACAATGCCTCCACTGTGGCGTTCCTTCCTATCGTATCTTCGTTTTGGCACGTGGAAGCACGGTAATTTGATGTTTTACTCTTCCAGCTGTTCCTTTATCGGCCTCTCGGCACCCGCCGCGTGGACGCAGCCCGATCACGCTGACATCACGTGCCGCCCCGGCCTCTAGCGGTGAACGAGAGAGGAGGTATTATTATAGGTGTCGAGTGTGGCGGTCAGCTTGAACGGCATTGCGGATAATATAGCGATGTGTATCGTATACGGCTGCAGTAAAGGAGCACAGCCTGTTCGTCTCACCGACGCGCGCTTGTTTGACGTTCTGTTTTCTTCTTTCTCGCGTGTGTGCAACTATTTGCGAGTCTGGTTAGTCCGATAGAAGGCGCTGGCCATGCATACCTATATTATAGTATTACGGCTTGGTGGCGCTAGCCGCCGCTCGATCTAAAGGGTACAGCCATCCATCCATCCATCCATCCATCCATCCATCCATATACAGGGACGGCTCTTCGCAATCGTGAAGCTTAGCGCAGAGGCTAATATTTTATTTTTTCTTTACATTTAAATTCAATTTCCGCACACCGCACTTATTGTCATCGACAGTATAGTGTGCCGTCAGGCCGCACCACCTTTTATGGTGACTTCGAACGTCGCCAATTAGAATAAATGAGGGAAACCACTGCGAGCACAGATTAATCAGTACTTACGCTACGAATGGTTATTTTTGTGATAGTGAAAACAAAAAAAAAATCACGAGCACCACGCCCCCCACACTCTGGTGGAATTTCGTATCAGTACCCCTTTAAAAGGAAAGCTTTGCAGCCGCGGCGCAACTTCGCCGAAATCCTCCAGTCCTTCGCCCTCGCTCAACAAAAGTGGCCGCGAAAATTGGTAAGCCGCATCAAGGCCTCGGGAAGTGTATCCATGGCTGCCTGTGTACGGAACTTGGCCGCGTCATGTATAGTGTGCAAATCGTATGCGCTATCCTCTCTCGAAATTCTTTCGCGCCTTCTCTTTCTCTCTCTCTCTCTCTCTCTCTCTATCTCTCTCTCCCCTGTCCTTGATGGCGCGCGCGTAGCACGCGCATTCATCGGGTTGGTCGTGTGACGCGTACTAATGATCCGGAGGAAGGTGCGACTGGGGCTTGTTCGCGTGCGCGCGTGCAGTTGCGTGTTTATTTCCCGCTAAGCATCCATGGCGTAGTAGATTATTAATAGGCGTCGATGCTGGGAACGTCGTTTCGCCAATCAGGCGCAGGGGCTGTAGAGTTGTGGTAATTAGCGAGGAAAACCGGCATACAACGAACCCGAGAAACATATAGGGAGTGTTCACGACGCTGTTGTAAGTGCATTGATATAGTTTTGAATTGTAGCAACACCACCTAGACTATTGATAGTAGAAAACTCGTAAAGTGGACGAAGAGACAACATTCCGCTGGCAGGAACCGAACCTGCGACCTTTTGAATGACGCCCCCCCCTCCCCCCCCCCGATGGTCTTGCCAACTGAGCTGCAGGGGCAATCGTCCCGTCCTCTCTCTCTCTCTCTCTCTCTCTCTCTCTCTCTCTCTCTCTCTCTCTCTCTCTCTCTCTCTCTCTCTCTCTCTCTCTCTCTCTCTCTCTCCTTTTCTTGTGGTGGGAGCAGGGGTTATGCTCACTGTCATGATTAACTAGCATTGCTGACTCGCATTTCCAGGTTCTGAATGCATATCCGTCGTGTGGCGCTCTTTTAATGATATATCATAGTTAATTAACCAATTAAGCCCGATACGCAAGTCGCCTCGCGATGGCAAACCATATTGCCGTTGCTTTCAATCAGTGGCGGTTAAATACCTAATTAAGGCGAAAGTTTTAGATGCGTCATTAAGTGCGATAATTGACCGGCGTCCCGCAGCATCGGCGCCAAGACGAGGGATGCGAGATCTCGTCGCGCGATGACTTATCGCCGAAATGTGTGACGTTTGTGTGACGTCATCGCGCGACAACGTCGTTGCTTGGGTCAAAGGTGCGTTGATCGCGGAGGCAATAAGAAACCAGGTTATAGGTGCAGAGAATTCGCAACGCCTGCGGTCTTGGAGGCTGTGTTGAATCACGTTAAGCGCAGTAAGGTGTCGCTGGGGGTGCCAGAGAATGAGGGGGGGAAAACCGAGATGGCTTTCGCCTTCGAGTCATTTTGGGTGAATGCACAAACGAGGCTCTGTGGACTTTGTTAAACATGTGGTTTCGCCTTGTCTTGAATGTAAATTAGAAGTGTGGCAGCTTGGGCTAGTTGGTATGGCATGACGATCGTTATAGCGCGAGAACAAAACGACGACACAGAGACATTCGTGTCCTTCTTGTCTCTGTGTCGTCGTTTTGTTCTCGCGCTATAACTATCGTCTTGAATGTAAACATTCGACAGAAGTTTGTCTGGTTGGGTATGAAACTCGGTTTTGCCTTGGTGTTTGTATCCGTCGCGAGATGGCGCAGGACACTGACAGCTGCCTTTTTCGCGTTGACCGTGCGTCCTCTTAGCTTCCAAGAATCTTTCTCGCTTCACGACTTGCAGCGTGCGTGTGGGGGGAGGGGGGTACTTCATCATCTTCGCGCTTTCCTCTTATCCCCGCCACTTCCGACTGGATCGGAGAGATCGATATTTCTTCGCTAAAAAGTTTTTTTTTTCTTTCATCGTCGCTCACTTCTGACAACGTATATAACATGGGCTAAGGCAGCTGGAGCGCAAGCGAGATCTCTTTTGGCAGAACGCTGCGATGTAGTAGTAGTTCCGGCGGGAAATTATAGCGCCTCGGGACTATGGACCGGCCCCCCCCAAAGAAAGTGCCAAGGCGAGACGCGGTTTTCTGAAAGGGTTGAAAGAGAAACGTTTTCAAAAGCTCGAAAAAAAATGAAAAAAAAAACGAGAAACACAACAGGGTGCAGATATAGCTGCAATGAAACAAAACAAGCAACACAGAAACACAGTAGTAGTAGCACAGGCCGCAGCCCTGTCGCTGCGGTCTCCGTGGTGCTTTAGAAAGGAAGGAAGAAAGTCTTCGTGTCTTGTGCGCTCGTATCAAAAAGCCTGTGCGGCCCAACCTTGACACGCTGCCAAACGGAGTCTCCCCTGTCGCGTGCTCCGCAGGCTCTCCGTCCTCTCCCCCCCTCCCTCTTCTCTTTCCTTCTTTATCCCTGTCGCGACCGCATCAAGCCTGCACCCGTCTCTCCTGAGAGTCCGCGCAGACTGGCAGAAAGAAGCTAGCCCGATTTATAAACGGGAACGTAGCATTCCGAGCACGGCTCTCGCTCGCCTTAAGAGGTTTTTTCTCTCTTTGCTCTGTTTTATTTTTCTTCTCTTGGTTTCCCATGGTCTCATCTTTTTTTTTTTTTGTTCGGTTTTCTCGCCCTGTGGCTGTCGCCTGGGGCGCTTTCGTGCCCACAAAACTAACAGACAGAGAGACAAACATTCCAATTTTGTCCGGTGTCGCGCCCAAGAACTTCGGCCATGTCTATACCTTCTTGGGAGGGAAAACAGTCTTTCTCTCTCCTCTCTCTCTAGTCAGGAGCCCCCCCAGACTGCGGCCCTGACTCCTTTTTCGACGCCCGCTGGTTCGGGCCAAGGCTGGAACCCTTTCGGCCGGCCGCGCGTCGTTGGCGTCGCCATTTCGTTCCCTCAAGAATTCTTCCTGCGTCCGATTCTTTTGGGGGTGCTGCAGGAATTGCCTCGACGCGACAAAAAAAAAAAAGGAGGGGGGGGGAGGGGAAGGGAACACGTGTGTTCGCTCTGCTGAAGGAATGATGTTTGTTTTGCATTGTTCGCTGGTTGGTTTTGTTTATGCTAATATGGTTTGTTATACCTCGTAACGCGGCTTATTGCCGATTCAGAGATGCGACGGTCTGAGTCGAGCGTCTCACGCCGAAAGCGAGTGCGCAGCTTGGTCGTCGGCGAGGCGGTGGTGATAGTACGGCAATAGATTGATTGATTGATATCTGGGGTTTAACGTCCCAAAACCACCATATGATTACGAGAGACGCCGTAGTGGAGGGCTCCGGAAATTTAGACCACCTGGGGTTCTTTAACGTGCACCCAAATCTGAGCACACGGGCCTACAACATTTCCGCCTCCATTGGATATGCAGCCGCCGCAGCCGAGATTCGAACCCGCGCCCTGCGGGTCAGCAGCCGAGTACCTTAGCCACTAGACCACCGCGGCGGGGCAGTACGGCAATAGAGCGAGCCGGTCGTCTTCGCTATAGTTTACTTTATTTACAAAAGACCTGGCGGACCTACGAATAGCCATATAGTGGGGAAAGCATAGTGTCCAAAAAAAAGGGGGGGGGGGGGGGCTTTCGGGTGCCAAATTCTGTTAGTGACTGGAATGCGCTAAAAATACCAATATTCTCTGATTCTAATTTCCTAACAGCCATTGAAACAGCATTTTGAGCTGCTGAAATAACCCATATATTTAACGTTGGCTTTGTACTTCTCTTGGTTGTTGGTTATTTATATGTATAATTACTGCTTTCATTGTATAATCCTGTGTTTTGTACTTTTGTTCTAATGCTGCACTACAAGTGTTGACTTCTCCTGTATACTGTAATGCACGACTTATTTGCTTTTAATTTTGCTGTTTTGTATTCTATCTTCTACTGTAATCCCCCTACAACAATGCCCAATGGGTCATGTAGGTACTTGTAATAAATAAATAAATAAAATTCGACGATTCATAAATAAAACAGACCTGCCACTCACAGGGTCCAAATTAATAACGTGTATTCAGGGCTTCGGCGCGCGCGAATCACTGCTGACGTGGTTGCACGATTCCATATGCGACATAAGTACCACACCGAACGTGTTACAATCAAGTTGTCGCGGTATTTGATGTCCTGTTTTCTTTCGGAAGAAACAAAATTTGTCTGATGACACATGTGTTGCCCACTATTTATGCTTCCACAGAGGGCAAGATATTAGACATTGGGCAAGACGTAGTGGACGACGAACAAAATGTCGTTCCTCCGAAAAATACAACATGGTGGCAAATAGTGCGCTGAAATTGTCCACAGCTTGTTTTTTTTTTTTTTTTCTTCTTTAGAATGGGATAGGGTCGAGTGCCTTGTCTTGGACGTTTGACGTGGACTGGCCTCTATGGTGATGTATACTCGTACAACGAAACCGTCTAATCCTCGATCCAAGTGATTCGAGGTTGAATAGTCAGGTTTAAAACCGACAGCCTGCCGAGTGCCGTGACGTTAGCGCATTCGTGGCGACACACCGCATCGTATTTTCGGAGCAGCTGCACGGGAAGTGTGTGTGGCGTCCATATTTATCTATAATTATTTGGCTAGCTTTAGTACCGTTGGCAATCGGTGCTGCGTCGCGCCTGGTGCCAGCAGCCGAGGCTTTCGCGACACTGCGATGAGCTGACATACAGACATTCGTGGAGGGGGCGAGAGTGGCGTGTAACCGAGTGTTCGCTTTGAGGAGGAGTGGAGGAGGGTTGGTTGGGGGGGTTCTGTCTTCCCGGGAGATTTCCAGCCGCGATTAGGTGTATAATAGCTTTTATTTCTTCAAATAAAACAGTACATGTGGCTAGGCCTGCCAAAGCCAATTGGTGGCTTGAGTGGCAGAGCCTGGCAGACAGCAAAAAAACTGGACGCGTTACAAGATTGTAACTTATGGCCTAAGAGGGGTGACAGGACAAAAAACAACGTGCATATAAGATTAGAAACAACAAAGCATATAAGCAACAAAGCATATAAGGTGTATGTAGTGCGCGGGAACTTGGAAACGCAACCCACGGCGGTCAGTAGTCGAGTGATGATTGGCCAGTGTGTGTCGCCCCCGACGTACGGCACCCGAGGATTGAGACGGGACTGTTTAGAGGGCGCAAAGTTCGTAACGCGCATGAATTCGTTTCCACCGTCTTCAATTTGGATCATCATATAGCGTAATTTATAGGCTCGAACGCGTAGGTCAGAGCCAACATCATCGTTCAGAGACAGCATTCGCTATATATATATATATATATATATATATATATATATATATATATATATATATATTCGGTGCACTTTAGAAAACTCGGGGTGCTCTAAATTTGGTTGCATCATGTACTGCTGAGACGTTCTCATTAATTCTATTTCATTCATTCATGTCGAAACTAAAGTACATTATACGGTGTAAAACTGTGTGACTAAAGCCGTACCTATACTGTTAATGTTTTTTTTTTTTTTTTACAAAATGCTGTCGTGGTTTCATTGATCGACAATTAAGCCGTTTCTTTGCCAGAAGGACAACAAATAAGGGACCTTCAGACGCAGTCTCGTTGCCCCCAACCTCCACCCCGCCTCGTCCTCTTCTTGCAGTCCACGTCCGACGGTCGTGACCCCCTGTCTAAAAATGGCCCGCCAGTCTGGGAATATAAAAGTGCGGCGCCAGAAGAGGGATCTCACGTTGTCGCTGTGGAACCTCGCTCGTTCGACGGCCGCTGCTCTCTCTCTCTCTCTCTCTCTCTCTCTCTCTCTCTCTCTCTCTCTCTCTCTCTCTCTCTTCGCTATTCTGCTCACGTGACCCTGGGTCGCACCGTGGTCTGCCGCCGGCGTCTCGGAAGGGTTTGTCTGCAGGCCTGCCTTTGGTTTGCGTATGTAAGGACCGCGTATGGGCTGACGGTACAGTAGCAGCGCGTCGCGTCATGTCTTGACGGTGACGTCACCGTTTTTTTTTAAGCGTAACAGCGGAACGAACGCTTTATTTCGAAATGGCCGTCCATGTTTCGGCCATTCTGAAAATCAGTGCTGATGTGTTTCTCGAAACCTGGCGTCTAAATCCCTTTCAGACGTTACTCACGTATATACACGAGAAATAGAAAAAAAAATATAGAAATGGCTTCATTTCAAATGCCAACGCTAGCTGACTGCCGCAGTTTCCCAGAAGTATAAACTGTGCCAAACTGTGTATAGTTTTTTGTGAAGTCTGCCGTGTCTATCCGCATAGTATGCTTTTTAATCAGGTCCTGCCTAGATGCGGGTTATATCCAAGAAACTGTCTGGTTTCCTGGCTATATCTAGCATTTTAAAGGGGGTACACGATTAAGAGTGAGCTGCATTGGCTTTTTGGCAAGAGTGGCCTCTTGGCTAGCGTTCACAGTGCACCCTTTTCACATATTCATCGTTTAATTGTGGTTAAAAATTTTTGTATTGCACTTTTTTTTAGTGCTTACATTGGCGCCTGTGCTACGAGGGTTTTCAAAGACTATGCTGTTCCTTGCCTCCCACCTTATCCCCTGCCTCATTTTAACCTTTCTTTGTTGTTTCCTTTCGCTTCTTTCTGTTGTTTTTTTTTTCTCTTTGGCGTGGAATGTAACCGTTTTGGTTGCGTTAGGGAAACCGATGAACGCGTGACAGATATGTGGCGCTGGCGCGTTACTCGTGCGTTGACGCTCGCGAAAAACGCGCGCGTTGTAAAAAATAGCGCCACGCGTCTTGCTGGCGCGCGCCTGACTTGACGAATGCCCCTTCCACGGTTTTGACTGCAGAAAGAAAACGGCAGAGTGACGGCTGTCTGCGACTCTCTTATATATTGTAAATAATTCTTTTTTTGGAGTCCTTAACACCACGTTCCCATCGTGTCGCTAAGGGCTTGGTCAGTTTCACTGTGTGAACAGGTTTTCGAATGGCGCCCCGCTATGGTGGTCTAGTGGCTAAGGTACTCGGCTGCTGACCCGCAGGTCGCGGGATCGAATCTCGGCTGCGGCGGCTGCATTTCCGATGGAGGCGGAAATGGTGTAGGCCCGTGTGCTCAGATTTGGGTGCACGTTAAAGAACCTCAGGTGGTCGAAATTTCCGGAGCCCTCCACTACGGCGTCTCTCATAATCATATGGTGGTTTTTGGGACGTTAAACCCCACATACCAACCAAGGTTTTCTAATGACGCAAGAGTTTCGTTCCTTGTCTAATGTTTCCAAATTTTTAAAGAAACTGGCATTTTCAATAAACCTGAGAATTTCCGCGCTATCTCCCCCATTAGCTCCGTTAAACTGTTTTTTTTTTTAGCGTTGTGTCAAAGTAAAGGTTCTAAATAGGCGAGAAAATGTGAGTGGCTCTGAAAAATTTGATTGAACATTTTTTTTTTTAGAAAACAAATATTGAACTCCTTCAGAACTCCCTGACGTCACCGTCTGCCGTGAGTACTAGAACGCGCAGTACGTCGTGAGATGACCCCTTCAGGACTAACGCGCGAAGGATGACGGGACGCGTATGATGGGAAGATACGTCCACATATAGAAACGTCTGGTAACCTGTCCACCTATGCCTGTTTAAACAAATCCGTCTTTCACTTTGTGCATAGTGCGTAACAAAAAAAAACAAAAAAAAACGCGGAAGAGAAGCTGCGCTACTTCCGCGATGTCGCAATGTGTGCTTTACGCAAAAAGGACTGTCAGTCAAGCGTTGAAGCAGCTTGTCGCTTAACTGTCGAATCGTCCATTTTCGTTTCTCCGGGGGCTCGGCTTGTCTTGGGTGTGTTCGCCGAGCGCATCATCATCGTCGTCGCCGTCGTCTCTCTACGGGGCGGATCCCCGCGCATTCCTCGTTTGGGTGGGTGTGGAGGTGTGCTATACGCGATATGGCACGTGCCTCGTATGCCATCATGTCTGATGGCTTGTCTCTTTTTTCTGTATACCGGTCGTGTCGGTTACGGTTCTTCCTGGAACGCGGCGTGTATGCTTTAAACGAAACGATAAGTATAAAACTCCGTCAAACGACGTTACGCCGTGTATCTGCTTATAGAGCGGCACGCCCTCTGTCCTCGCTTCGGCGCATTCCACGCAACGATGCCGGCCGCATGCGTACAAGCGACGTTTCGCCCGGCCTATTCGGTGGCCTCGAAGATCCGCGCGCGGCCGTCTATTTCGAAAGCCTGTGCGTTAGGTGCGCGCTTCGAACGGACGGCGTCGTTCTGTTGTTCTCGCCGTCTCAGTATAATAGTCTCTTCTACGTTATCGTCTCCGTTATCGTCTGCACTTCGTTTGTTTTTCATCTGTTCCCGCTTTTCTTGGGTTTTCTTTTCGCACGTTTATTCGCGTAGGGGAGTAATGGAGAGAAGCCATCAGTGACTCGCCTTCTTCCGTGTTTTGCTTTTTTGTCTCTTTCCTTCTCTCGTGCCTGGCGGTAGTGGGGTGTCGTTATAGCGGGCCCAACATGAACGAAGCCTCGATGCGAGCAAATAAATGAAGAAAAAATGGCGAGTTTATTAAGTTCGAAACTGCCTTCAAAGGTAGAGCTTCACGGTCGCTTTTTCTTGTGGAAATTGTGCCGCGCTCCATTGAACTCGCGGCAATTGAAGCCTCTTGTTTTAAATCGCCGGACGCTATAGTGTGTTCGGACCGCTCCCGTCGTTGTGCTCAGTGAGCACGGTGTTATCGCCGTGCTCACTCCTTTCTTTGCTTCTTTATTTACTTCACCATGTCTCGGTTTCACCATCTTCAACATTTCTCGATTCTTTTCGGATCTGAGTCAATGGCGGAGCTGGCAGGCAACTGCCACATCCTGGCGATCTTCATGCTCTTTTCTCTCTCATGTTTGTGTGTTTCTTTATTGTCAACTCTCCTCCTTTCTCTCCTCCTAATCCTCGCTTCACTGTATACCACACACACACTCACTTCTCTATGCAACCCCCCGCTGTACTTCACGGTACATGGTTATGCCATATTTTGCCCTCTCCTTTCCTCTTCTTCCTCACTCCAACACTAGTCTAATAATATATACATAATAATAATATATACACAATAATAATAATATATACACAATAATAATAATATATACACAAAAGCTAATTAAGTCACGCTTTACTCTCTACCCTCGATTCCTTCCTCATTAACTTGAGTTGCATTGTTCTTGCACCCCATGCTGTTGCCCGTATTGTTTTCAACCCATTTATGCATATTTATTGCTGCGGTTCTCTTGATTTTTTTTTAGTTATATTACAAGAGGTTCCGTTGCAGCTAGTGTTCACACACGAAAGAACCTCTTTCTGTATATCCGTCCCTGTATGTAACCTTCCCATCATAACACTTTAAATTAACTCAAACCGAAACTTTCCTGTCACAACTCTTTGCTATGCTATATGCTAGGAGTTACTTGGCTCATACTCGCTTTAAGCGGCGCACACCCTCCAGCCTTCGTTCTACAACACCGGCCTTGTACTCCTAGCTTAACCATCTCCGCTGTTTAGAAAGACGCGTTGATCCGTTTTTGTTCGCACGTGTCTTCATCATCACTCTTAATATTCTCCACCGCTTGTTTTCGTCAAGCGTGAAAAAAAAAACGGATTGGTGCGTCAAACTAATAGAAGTCCATACAAACTGCAGTTGAGTAAGGGTACTCTAGATGGTGCTGTACCGCTAAACTCTGATTGGCTGCTGCGCGGGCTTTGCTTGGGTGCGCGGGGAACGAGTGCGCCTCTGTCTCCTGGATCGCCACCGTACGTGTCAGATCGTTGGTGGGGCATAGACGACGCGGGCGTGGAGGGCCGCGGTGGCGGCTCGTGCTCGTCGCCAGACGGATAGACACAGACAGTGGATGGATGGATGGATGGATGGATGGATGGATGGATGGATTGGATGGATTGGATTGGGATGGATTGGGATGGATTGGATTGGGATGGATTGGGATGGATTGGATTGGGATGGATTGGATTGGATTGGGATGGATGGATTGGAATGGATTGGGATGGATGGAATGGATGGATAGAATGGGATGGATGGATTGGGATAGATGGAATGGATTGGGATGGAATGGATGGATGGAATGGAATGGATGGATGGATTGGAATGGATGGAATGGGATGGATTGATTGGATGAATTGGACGGAAGGACGGATGGACAGACGCTTTCGCTCCACTTATCATTCACTTCGTGGATATGATGTGATTTTTTTTTCGTTTTTCGTATCAGCTCATGAGGCGGCGCATTGCCGTGTCAAGGCACGGTTCGAGCTCGCTCCGTTCATGCATGTTTAATTGTTAGAGTTTGTCTCGCTTCGTAATTACCCTCGGCAACAACTCCGCACGAGCGTTCAGCAGAATCGCCGTTGTGGACAGCCTTAGCGCCTAGCTGTCAGCGTGTTTTATGGCGGAATTACTGTACCGCGCTAAGACGGCTGGCTGCGCGGTCGTTACGATGTGGCATGAAGATAAAACATTCCCGGGTAACTCGAGGCGTGGCTTTGTCTTTTGTTTTGTAGCGGTGTTTTGTTGTCAGCTGTGCTTTTTTTTCTTTCTGGTGCTTTATCGCGCACATTCCCGCACGTGTCGACTGGAGTTCGCCTGCCTGTCGGCTTCCTATAGGTTATCGTCGTTACAAACGCACTAAAGATTGTCAGTTTTGTTTTGCGTGTATGTGCGTAGCCACGTGTTCTGCTGCTCACTTCTATGGAGAAAGCAAGCCCGTCAAAAAGAAAAGTTCGCCAGTAGACAGTTTCATGTAGGTTAAATTTTGTACGCCAAGTTTACGGACAAATAAGTACCGTATGGTCTGTAAACTTCTTTGGGAGTGCGGACTACGACTATGTATTTTTTTTTCGCAATGCAGCCAAAAACAATGCCGTAGTCCGTCAACACCTTCGAGCTTGCGTACTACTGAATCACTGGAGTGTAAACGAGGGCAGCCACGTTGGTGGCGCCACCTGGCGGCGCTGAGATCAACCAGTCAATTATTTAACTCAGTGTTTCTCAGTTTCTATCCGTAGTATATCTCTCGTAAAATCATAAAATGTTTGTACGTGTAACCGCTATTGACTCTATTGAGGGGAATACAACCGCGATTCCCCTCAACCGCGATAACCGCGGTTTAGGGGAATACAAAATTGAAACACTGAATACAGATACTCACACTTCTACAACACAATAATAACGCAATTCATTAACTATACGTAGCGGCACGTGGGGGGGAGACAATACAAAGCAGCTTCACAATACCGCTTCGTCCCTACACATCCTCGCGAGTACGCTACCCTAGACCCTGAAGTAATCTTGAAGATACTTCATGTGAAGTAACCTCTGCCACTTCAGAAGGCAACCTCTTCTACCGCGCTATCGTCCTGGGGAAAAAAAAATGACATTTTAAATGCGTCAGTGTGGCAGAGCTTATTTCTCTTATCTTATTGGCATGATCTAGTCACTGTTAAACGTACGGGACATGAATGCAGCAAGCGCGGAGACGGGTCGATTGAAGAAACGTGGGAGATTTGCTGTGGGTGTTTATAGTCAAGCTGACGATCGTGACGACTTTCCTGCTGCGCGCTTTGCCGCTCTTAATTGCGTCGAACTTTATCGCGAACTCCACCACCTACCTGTCTAATCTTATCTATTTTTTTTCCTAATGCCGCACTTTTAATCATTGTCCGGCTACTGTGGTGACCCGAGCAAGCTCGGCAACACACGTGTTTGTTTCCTTATTTCTCTTTTTTAGCGCATGAGTGTTTCCTTTTTTTTTTTTTCGTCTCTTAGTGATTATTGTTGCCGGTGTCACCGGTGTTTTGCTGTTGCTATCTGCCGTTTGCTCTGTGCTGCACCATTGTATTCGGAATCACGCGTTGGTGACTGCGAATTTCGCTGGTTTTCGCCCGTACTTTTTCTCTGTGAGGAGTGGCCGTCATTGTTCCGTTACCGTTTGTCTTTTTTCGCGTGTTGTTGTCGCGCTGTCAGTTTATATCTCAGTGTGTTCTTGGCCCTATATACCCGCGTAGGTATACTACGCGCATATCTCTGTGGGAAATCTTTACATTTAAGTCTATATCACACTTGTCTAAAGAGCAGTCGAGTTCGTAGCTGTGGATGCTGGCGCCATCCGCAGCTGCTACCTCGCGTTAACTGCAAGCGTCCGTTCGTGCTTGAATTACAGCCCAATAACCCGTGAAATAAGGTGTGGCCGCATTTGGTGTCGTGACGGCGGCTGAGACGGGCCGCCTGGCCTCTGCAGGCAAGTGATTCAGGGTTACAAGTTTATCAGAAACTGTACACTTTTGTCCGACGTGTGCCGTATTTTGCTCGCATGTTATCGGGCAGTTTTAGAACGGGCGCACGCAGAGATAGTGTCCGTTAGGTACAATACGGACCCGCAACTGTGGTGTGGTAGCTAAGGCACTCGGCTGCTGACCCGCAGGTCGCGGGATCGAATCCCGGCCGCGGCTGCCGTATTTTCGATGGAGGCGAAAATGCTTGAGACGCGTCTGCTTAACTTTGGGTGCACGTTAAACAACACCAGGTGGTCGAAATTTCCGGAGCCCTCCACTACGGCGTCAAAATCATATGATGGTTTCGAGACGTTAAACCGCAACAAATATTATTATTATTAGGCACGATATGGTGTTTACCTCACTTATCATTACGAATGTCCTAGAAAAATAGCGCATGGTGCTGTTGCAACAGTCGCTAGCGCAAGGCTTTGTGGATCCTATGGTAGAGCTGCTTATGAACTCTCGCTATCGTAGGGTGGAGCTGTCTGCGTATGCAGTATACGTTAATATCTACCGGTATTAGTTAGCCAACTCACTGCCTCCTCTGGTCTTTCCCACATATTCCCCGCTGAAGCCATTACGATTCGAAGTGCAAAAAAAAAAAACGCGATATAATCCCCCCTTCCTCTTTTCCCCTCCTCTCCCAACTGTCAGCGCATGCTCATGGCCGTAAACATATGTCGACGCTGCGTTTTCGACTCGGTGATCTTCGTTAAACAGGGGGAGTTCGCTAAGAAAGGAATTTCGCTGTATCGAGTTTCTCTCCTTTTCGCGTGGCTTTCGCAGTCTTGAAGGTCGGCCAGGTTTTCGGTTGCTTTGCGTCGCATGCGTGGACGCAACAGCGGGTACACTAACGCAATATTCCGCAGTCTATCTACGATTATACGTTTAACTTGTGCCAACTAACCCAGAGGAGTCCTTAATTGAGCTTGTATGCGCTGCACGCTAAGTTTACATGCGCAGCTTGGAGGCTTATGCGGGGACTGTAAAGAGAGAAACTCCGTTAGCGCACGCGCAGACGATTCTTTCTCTCCTCCTCCTCCTCAGTGTCCCAGTTACACACATTGTAGCGCGACCGTGACCTTCCCAGGAGGCGTGACGGTTCCTCTCCGATTCATTTGCGTGCGCTCCTGCCGCCGCCGCCGCACCCCGTCTTACGTGAAACTGTTCACTTTTTTTTTCCCTCGCTTTTTCTTACGTTCGTACGGACGTACACAATCGTACGTACGTACGCACTCACCCGCTGCGAATCTTTTCCTCTCTCACCGCACGTCTTTTTTTTTTTTTTTTCTCAAGCTCGGCTGCCGCATTCTTATGCGGCTTTTTGGGTTCGCACGGCGGAGCATTCCAGAACGCGTGTGGCACTCGCTGTGCCTTCGTATACGCCGGTCGTTTCGATTTTTCTTTGTGTTCTCTTTCGGGACGAGCCGTGTGGCCCCTCTCTTGTTTTCTTGTTTTATTTTGGTTTATGCGTAGCGGTTTCGCCTGCTTCTGCGCTGTTATTTACTCGTGTATTGTTTTGTTATTATTTTTTATTTTCGTTTCGCTACTGCTATGTCTTGTACGGTGAGAGCGTGGAGTATTCGTCCTACGTGAACGACGACATTGCGCAACCCTTTTTTTCTTTTTTTTTTCCTCCGACACGCTTTTCTTGCGTTCGCAGTGGCTCGCAGTTTCCTTTCGTTTTCTTTTATATTGTTGATTCCTGCTGTAGTTACTTCCAGTGCCTCACGCCGTGCGTATACTAGACCGCGTGCTTGTAAAGTGCCTCCTCTGCTGCGTGAAGTGCCTGAACTTCACTGCGACTACTGCTACGACGACGACGACGATTTTATATACTGTTGCTGATTTATGATGCCTTTCATGCTGCTGCCATACGACGGTCTAGTAGACTGCTGATAAATATATATCAGAATCAGATTTTATTGTTACTGTGAAGTAAAGTCATTACAGACTGTATACAGAAGGAGGTCCCGTAGTCGGAGACTGAATTGGGACCTTTTTATATATATATATATATAATGTGTGTGTGTGTGTGTGTGTGTGTGTGTGTGTGTGTGTGTGTGTGTGTGTGTGTGTGTTTGTGTGTGTGTGACTGCGCAAGGTTACTCATTGTGCGTCTGTGCTGCCGGCTCTATGTGATGTAGTTAGCACCCCAGCCGGAACACTTGAGAAGTATGCATTGGCCATTCGTCACATATGTATAGCGCTTGTAGAAATGCCCGCCGTTCTACGATCGAATTATAGCGAGTTGTTGTAACGTTTCCGCTAACGAACTGTCCTCGGCGTAGCCGGCAAACCCGGCACCAGCAAACATTAAGAAGTTCATTGAACAGACTAAAACTATCTTCTGTTTCACTGGTGTTACAGAACTGACGGCTGACCCGAAGGTCGCGGGATCGAATCCCACGTGCGTAGATTTTAGGTGCACTCTAAGTAGTCCGGGTGATCGAAAATTCCCGCGGAGCCTTTCACTATGGCGCCTCTTGTAATCGTACCGTGCCCCGCCAGAATGGTCTAGTGGGTACAAGGTACCCGGCTGCTGACCCGCAGGTCGCGGGATCGAATCCCGGCTGCGGCGGCTGCATTTTCGATGGAGGCGGAAATGTTGACCGCCCGTGTGCTCAGATTTGGGTGCACGTTAAAGAACCCCAGGTGGTCGAAGTTTCCGGAGCCCTCCGCTACGACGTCTCTCATACTCATATGCTGGTTTTGGGACGTTGAACCCCACAAATCGATCAATTAGTAATCGTGGAACGTTACTACAATGGTAGGAGAAGTTGGGAGGAAGGGAAGGTAAAATGATGAGAAGTTGAAAACAAGACGTTTTTCACGGAGGCCAGTGTTTCGACAAGACGACTCGTCTTCGTAACGACTAGACTTGTATCTTACGGGAAGGAGACGTGGTAGCGTTTGAACAAGAGCTGCGGCTTTTTCTTTGAGTATACAATGGGCAGTCGGAGTACTACATGCATCTTTGCCGTTCCGTTGATCGCCTCGCGCTTTCCTGCCTGCGTTGTTTTTTGTTTGTTTGTTCTTCTGTTCGCCTTCCGTGCTTGGATTGACCCGATTGCAACACGGTGCGCTGCTCCCTTTGTATTCAATCAATCAATCAATCAATCAGTTTATTATCATGTCATAAAAGGATGTTACAGGGAGTAAAATATACAAAAGAGAGCGATTTCGTGTTCGATCCGCGTTATTGTGGCTCGGCGGAGAAACGGCGACCGGCGTGCGTAAAATAAGTAACTATATGAAAAACGAGACGCAGCGAAATAAACAAACAGATGGATAAATATTGCTTTGCCCCGCGTGGTGCAATGGCTGAATTGAAAGGAAGTACGCCACCATCGATATAAAAACGAATCCCCCTCCTCCCCCTCCACGCGGACACTTTTCCGTGGATGCGGTTTCGTGTTGTTTCCGGTGTACGGGTGCTCGTTGTATACCGCGTTTTCTCGAACCTAAGCACCCTTGCCAAGCAGACAGCCTGTTTGTGATTCGGCTTTTCCCACTTCGGTTTTTTGCGCGTGGATGACGCCTGCCGTAGTCTTGGTGACCTTTGGCTGGCCGCAAAGGCGAAACGGTGTAGAAAACGAAAACTATGGAGTTTTGTGTTGTGTGCGTGCATTCTAAGTATTGCAAGTAGTCAAGCAGCTTTATTCAAGGTATCGCGCTGTAGCATGTAATCGCATGCTTTGAAGAGGTAATTGATGCCAAGTTCGGGTCTAGATTTGTGCTGAAAATTCGGATGAAATGCTGTGTCAGTGCGAATTGTGAGGCGTAA